>NW_010410317.1:0-318 GCF_000710305.1 Buceros rhinoceros silvestris | reverse complement strand
GCGGGTGAGGCGGGGCTGCCGCAGGCATCACGAGAGGCGTGTGGTTGGGCTGGGAGGCCTCCAGCCTGCACATGCAGGTGGCGAGGCCAGCTTGCATGCTGTACTCTCGACTTCAGGCAGTGTGGAGGAACAGCAAGGAGCAGGCAGTCTGTTGTGTGTGCAGCCCTCTGCCCATAGCGGGGTGCAGGGCTCCTGGCTCCCGGTGCCGTTGTGCTTTCACAGGGTCGCTCAACAGCAGGAGCTTCTACCATCAGTTTAACAAACAGCCTGTCCGCAAGGAGCCCCTTGGCAGGAGGGGACCTCTGCTGCCTCCTTGCT
>NW_010410316.1:17865-18767 GCF_000710305.1 Buceros rhinoceros silvestris | reverse complement strand
GTACCGGGTGGCGGCGCCGCCGGTTGCCGGTTTCCCCGGCGCTGACCGTCTCCCCTCCAGTAGCCCGGACTGCAGCGGGGCGCGGCCTGGAGGAGCGGCTCTTCCAGCAGGTGCGGGACCCCTTCAGCTTCGAGTCCTGCGGCAACGAGACCTTCCCGCAGCGGTACCTGGTCTCAGGTGGGTCCTGGGGGGTTGCCCAGCCCCGGCTCAGCCTTGCTGTGGCTCAGGGCTGGATTTCTGTCTGCTTGAGCTTTAATGCTCCCGCACCGGGGCAGAGCAGCCTCTTGTTTGCCGCTTGGAGAGCTGTGCCGGCAGCCAGGAGTCAGTGTGAGCCCCTCATGAGCCAGTCGTTCCCACAGTGTTGTCCGTACCTTCCCATCCGTCCCTTCAGTTCGTCGTTCTGCCCACAGTGTGGGGTGTGGGCTCGGGGCTCGGCCTCTCCGGAGCGAGAGCCCAGTCAGGGCTGGCTCTGGGCAGGTGACTGCAGTTGGCCGCAGCAGCTCTTACAAGTGCAGCTCGGTGCTCCGAATGCGCAGGAAAACCCACCCGTGACCTGAACGTTGCACTCTGCAGCCATCGTGCTCCCCAGCGAAGGTATCTCCTCCTGGGACAGTGTTTTGTTATTTAAAACCTGTGACTTCAGATGGCTTCAGCCGTGCTGAACAGTGAGAGTTTCCAGCCAGGAGCTTGCGGGTTCCTCCTTTCTAGCCAAACCATGAGTTACCTACTGAGCCAGACCGCAAGGAGGGGAGGCTCCTCTGAACTGCCGGGGACTAAAGAGCCGGGAATTGGAACAACCGGTGTCACGTGTTCTTCTATCCTGCCTGCCGGGAGGAACCGGGGAGAGATTTGGAGGGTGAGAACAAAGGTGGAGCTGTGAGCAGCACCAGCCCAGCCCAGAG
>NW_010410316.1:16392-17763 GCF_000710305.1 Buceros rhinoceros silvestris | reverse complement strand
CCAGGCTGGCCCTGGCCCGTGGGGCTGCCAGCACCTGGGGCTCCGTATGGAGCATCTCGGCGCCTTCACACCCGCTGTTACTCTGTAGCTTGTTCAGCACCTGCAGCCGGTCACACACATATCCCCAGGCGTGAGTCTGTGGACTGGCTCAGCCCAGAGATGGGAACACCAGAGAATTTGGTCGCATGCCCAAGGGTGACGTTTCACTACTGAAATGGCCCTTTTTGAAGGGGACTTTGGGACCTCCTGGTTTAAAGCATGGCATGACTTGTACCTGTTTTCTTTTGAAGTGTCATGTTTATCTGTGTGTCCTGGGCAGAGCTGAATAACTGTGAGAAACAAACGCGAACATTGCAGTTCTGCTGATTTCCAAATCGTTTCTTATTCAAACCCCCATGAGTTCCTGCTGCTTGTGCAAGACGAGACTTTTCAGGCTGTCACGAGAGCCGGGCGGGGGCCGTTATTTCCCAACCAGGCACCTGACAGTCCCGAGGTGAGCAGACAGTCCCCCAGCATTCTAACACACACAGTCTAAACACACACACGCTGGAGCAACCCGCCTGCTCGGGGTTTGGCTCCAAACCCAGAGCAAACATAGCAGTGAAGTTTGCTACCTGACACCCAAAGCGAACACAGGCAGAGAATCAGCCTCTTCGTTACCACAGAGCAGCGGTTTCGCTGATGGAAGGTTTCAAACCCGTTTCCAAGCCAAATCCAGCATTGTCAGGCTGGCGCGGAATTAAATTAAAACGGCTTTGTGTGATGGGCTGCAGCAGCGCCCGCAGGACGCTCCCTGGGGGTGATATGTCGGTGTGTTGCAATCCCTTGGAGCTGGCGGTGGGAGGTCTCGGGGTGAGGAGAGCTCTTTACCATCCCTCTTAACTCCTGTGCAGTGTAAGACGAAGCTCTCATCAAGTGCTCGTTAAAGTCAGCAAGTGTTAAGGCAACCGTTTCTTAGACAAACTAACTATTTGTTAGCGAGCACTGATGTCCTGGGTCGGCTGTCCTGCCAGCCTCGGTTTGCCTTCACTGTAAACAGAGCAGGGGATGAAGCACATCATCTTCATTTGCCATCACCTGTGTGTGGTGTACCACAGGAGCTGTATGTGGGGGGGTTACAGACGTAACAGCGCAGCGGCAGCATAGCCCGGGCTCATCGCCAGCAATTCGAGAGAGGGGATGCTGCCCCTCTGCTGCGCTCTGCTCTGGGGAGACCCCCCTGCAGCGCTGGGTCCAGCTCGGGGCTCCTCAGCCCCGCAGAGACACGGAGCTGCTGGAGTGGGGCCAGAGGAGCCCCAGGAGTGACCCGAGGGTGGAACCCTCTGCTGAGAGGAGAGGGGAGAGAGCTGGGGAGGTTAAGCCTGGAGAAGA
>NW_010410316.1:12333-16272 GCF_000710305.1 Buceros rhinoceros silvestris | reverse complement strand
GGGCTGTGGGGACAGGACAAGGGGTGATGGGATGATTCTCCTTCAACTGGAAGAGGGAGAATATGGGTTAAGCATAAGGAAGAAATTTTTTATTACGAGGATGGCGAGACCCTGGCCCAAGTTGCCCAGAGAAGCTCTGGATGTCCCACCCCTGGAAGTGTTTGGAGTCGGGCTGAACGGAGCTCTGAGCGACCCGATCTTCCGCCAGGGCACGTGAACTGGGTGAACTCTGAAGGTCCCTTCCGGCCCAACCCATTCTGCGATGCATTTGTTCCCACTTGACTCTGCATTAGACATCACAGCCAGAAGACACTGACAATTCCTGAACATCCATTTTGTGGGAGAAGTGATCTGCACGAGTATTATGGGATGAGTTGGGCTGTAAAGGGTCTAAGAGGGAAATGTCTCTTTGGGGGGCAGCTGTTTCCAAGCAGCCGGAGGCGTTAGGGATTCGGGGGCAGAAGTGGCAGTGCCGGGCCACATGCTCTTCTCCTGGGAGCTCTTCTGCCCACTCAGAGACACTCCTGTCACCTGGCTCCTCTGACATCTTTATGCCCCAGCTCAGCTCTCAGGGATCAGCCTGTTCACAGAGCTCTTCCTCCTGCCCCAGATCACCGAAAGCAATTTGATGCTCATGTGGTTTTGTGTTGTTTTGGTTTTCAATTCGCTTCTGTCAATTGTCTCTCTCAGCAAAGTTCTGGAAGAAAGGGTTTGGACCCATCTTCTTCTACACTGGCAATGAAGGTGACATCTGGACTTTTGCTCAGAACTCTGACTTCATATTCGAGTTAGCAGAGGAGCAGCAAGCGCTCGTGGTGTTTGCTGAGCACGTGAGTATTGCCATCGTTGGGCACGGTGTGTGTTCTACTCTGGATTTTTTCCGGTGCCTACCAGCAATCCAGGAGCCAGACCGCTGGCAGTAGAACCCGGCCCTGGTGTATCTGCTTCCGAGCAGTGCGTGGGCAGGGGGTTTCCACCGGCCTTGAACTCCACGCTGGACTGGAGTTCTTTTGTGTGGGTAACATTTAATCCTCCAGCCTGCGCAGTCCCAAGCCAACCTTTCCCACGCCACACTCTTAAATCTGCTGTTCCACAGCTCAGACAGGCTGAGGTTGCCCTGACCCTTTTCTAGTTGGGGATTTCAGGAGAGACACGTGCCGAGGGCCCGCGTGGCGCTCACTGAAGTGTCTAGTCATGGACTGTCCGTCCTCTGCAGGGCGCGTGCTGAAGGTCTCTGTCTGTCAGATGCAGGAGACAAGGCAGTTCCTCAGTTATGAGCAGAGGACACCGCATGCTCTGTTACCGCTTCCCGTTTGGGCACTTGCCCCGGTTCTACAGTGAGAGCAAAGACCCAGACCCTGACACCAGCGTTTCTCTTCCCTCGCAGAGGTACTATGGGAAGTCTCTTCCGTTTGGGCTTGAGTCAACACAGCTCAAGAAGACTCGGCTGCTGACCATCGAACAGGCCCTTGCTGACTACGCGGTGCTCATCGCTGAGCTGAAGCAGCAGTACGGGGCTGCGGACTGCCCCGTCATCGCTTTTGGAGGCAGGTAAAGGTGGTGTTTGCTCCTTCCCCAGCCACAGCTGTGCTGCTCTCAGGTTCTAAAGGCCAAGCTTTATGCTATCCAACAGAGAGCAGATGTGCTGGGCTCCCGGGAGCTCGTCCCCAGGTCCCGGTCAGCTCTCCCATCCGGAATTAGTCCCTGGAGCAGCGCCACTGGCTGGATGTTTCTAAGCATCTTCAACGTACGAGTGGGCCAGAACTGCAGGAAATGGGGCATTCCTCCTGCAGGATAAGAACTTTTTACACTGGAAATATAAAAAATGAATAATTGGTAAAATATTCTTTCCGCGGGACACCCAGATTTTTATGAAACCCAACCTCTTTAACACCACCCACCAAGGCCTGGAGAGCAAGTCTGATGAAGAGCGGCTGAGGGACCTGGGGGGATTGAGCCTGGAGCAAAGGAGGCTCTAGGGAGACCTTCTGGCTCTGACAACTCCCTGACAGGAGGTTGGAGCGAGGAGGGTGGGGGTCGGTCTCTTCTCCCATGTGACAAGTGACAGGATGAGAGGAAATTACCTTAATTGTGCCAGGGGAGGTGGAGGTTGGATATACGGAAAAATTTCTTCACAGAGAGGGTTGTAAAGCCTTGGAACAGGCTGCCCAGGGCAGTGGTGGAGTCCCCATCCCTGGAGGGGTTTCACAGACGTGTCGAGGTGGTGCTGAGGGACATGGCTTAGGGACCCTGGCAGTGCAGGTGAACGGCTGGACTCGATGATCTTAAAAGGTTCTTCAACCCGATGACTCTGTGAGATTTTCACCATAGGCTGCTTTGCAGTTCTGCCTCTTGGCTGCTCCTCACTTCCTGGCAGAAGTCCTTCCCCACGTGCTTGTTCTGTTGCAGCTCAGAGCTGTGTTGCTGGGATGTCCCTGTCCTTCAAAGGGCTCCCCACACTCTCAGCAGAGGGCTGATTCAGCTGGAGCGAGCAAACAGGCGTTTGACCTGATGCTCACCAGTGAGCTTCCAGCTCAGTGTGGTGGTGACTGGGCTGCCAACCTCAGGGGTGTTTGGACTGTGACAGTCAGTCCAGTAGCTGGTGTAAAAAGGGCCAGGAGCCGCCCTGGGCTGGGGAGGTTCAGCTGGGCTGAACGTTAGAGTAGAGCTTGGGGTGTGGAAATCAGAGCTCGGTCTGCCGCGGCCCTGGTCAGCACTAAACCCCCATGGAGAAAACTGAAACATGGCAGCGCTGGAGCAGCCCAGCCCCTCCCCACAGGAGAACAACCCTCCTCTGCTGCTTGTAACTGTGCCAAACTTATAGCTGAAATTGCTTGTGGCAGGTTCCAGCTAGTGCCTGTTTCCAGGACCAGGGTTAGAGAGGTGCTGGTGCTTCCCGTGGGGGTGACGTGGGACCGGTGTTTCCTGCAGCTGGAGAGGGACACTGGGATACCTGGAGGCTGGATGGGAGCGGGCGGTGCCTACACTGCAGGGATTTGTCACCCCCAGGAGTGACCTCAGTTACTCCCCAAACACCATCACGTGGGTAACTTCTGTCACCCCGGGTTTGTCTGAGAACCCGCGATACCACTGCAGGTTGTGGCCCTGCCGCTGAAGCTGCCATGGTGGCTTAGAGTTTTACTGGGGTGTTTGTTAATGTCTCCCCTGTCCCTGTGCAGCTGTTTTTTTGGGGTGTCCAGGGAGAATACTCACCACCTCCCGGCACCAGAGAGAGCTGCATGTTCCGTAGTGCTCAGGGACACCCTCTGCCAAGAGCCTGGCTCGTCTTTACCATTCTGTGTGCAGCGTGTCTCCTCCCCCACCGAGCAGTGACAGCTCCGCTTGAGCCCGCCCTGGTCAGGACATGCTCAGGATGGTCAGAGTTGAGACAGGATTCACATTTGGCTGCAGAAGCAGATGGGGCTGGTCTGTTCCCAGCGGGGCTGGTGTGAGCACTTGGGGACAGGCCAGTGAGAGGACACGCTGTGCTGCTCAGGGACCACAACTGGATCTTTGCACACACGGGTGATGGCACCTACTGGATCCCCACGAGCTTCTTGTTGCCCTGGGCTGGGTGAACTTTCGAGTTACCGTGTTGTAAACGGTCTGTTAAAGGAAATACCTGTCTTGTCTCACCCGTGGCAGCTACGGAGGAATGCTGAGTGCGTACATGAGGATGAAATACCCCAACATTGTGGCTGGAGCACTAGCTGCCAGTGCTCCTCTGCTTTCTGTGGCTGGCCTTGGAGACCCCACCCAGTTCTTCAGGGATGTGACAGCAGTAAGTAGCATCTCTTTGCAGAAACATGATTTTCTTCCTTTAAGAAGGCTGGAATTTTTCCCTTTTCCCTGTGTTTGAGCAGACATCTGCCTTCATAGCCTCAGTGCTGGGTGGGGGCTGCAGTTCAAGGGGAGCCCGCAAGGAAAAGCAGCAGCCGC
>NW_010410316.1:11662-12202 GCF_000710305.1 Buceros rhinoceros silvestris | reverse complement strand
GCCGCAGGTAGACCGCTGGACCAGCCCCTGAGCTGCGGCAGTGCAGGGCCCAGAGGTGCTGCTGCCAGTGCTTTAGATTCCACTGCGGTGGATTCCACTTAGTGATACCTCTAAGGGTTTATCTTCCCCTTTCTAGTTGCTGGACCATATTGCAGCCTGGAAGTTTGCCTCTGTGCCTGGCTGAATCCCCTTCTTCAAACCCTCTCCAAAAATGCTGTATTTTGTGTTGATATCGATGATTCACCGCAGCTCCTCAGTCCCAAGGCCGCTGCATTTCAATGGAGAGCCAGTACCAGCTCCAGCTCACGGGGCAAGTGAGCAAAGGGCAGAAAGGTGATTTTGGAAAAGAGTAGGTTACACATGTGGGAATACCGCATCGACAGCCAAGGGCTTGATTCCCGGCTGAGTACTGCTGGAGACAGCAGCTGAGCTCAGCTAGACCTGTGAGTGAGGTGTGATTCAGACCAGAGCTGGCGGAGAAGAGCTCTCCTTGGCATGGCTGGAACACCTCCTCTCCTTCTGCAGCAGCTCAGCTGAACC
>NW_010410316.1:8643-11584 GCF_000710305.1 Buceros rhinoceros silvestris | reverse complement strand
GCGGCGGCTCGCCGAAACCGCTCCCAGTCCCTTGTGGGGCAGAACAGGGCGGTGGAGGCTCCTTGGTGTGCAGCCCTCCACATCACCTCGGGGGGAGCTGGCTGTCTGGGCAGCCGGAGCAGACCTGCTCCTCTGTCCCAGGCTGAACCATCCCCACACCCCACTGAGGGCCGTCAGTAGATGAGGATCAAGGAGCACATCCAGAATGAGGTTTGGAGCCCCTAAAGGGATTCCAGGTACACTGTGGAAAACCCCGCAGTGATTTCTGTAAGCGTGACTACCAGACAAAGACAGAGTTAGGGATGAAAGACAGGTCCCAGATCTATTACTCGTTGAGGCTGGGTTTCTGTAAGAAAAATTCTTAGCTAGTGATTTGTGGTTACTTAACCATTACAGGGTAAAGGGTCCTTAAAAAAGCCCTGATAATGTGGATTATCCCAGCCACTGGTTGCCAGCAGGACCTTACGGGCTGACAGAAGAGAACTAGTTTGGCTTGTGAGATCCTTCAGTGACAGAAACGACTGGTTCCATGAGCATAACCAGCCACAGCTCTTCCAACATACCTCAGAGGGCTTTTCCAGGATCAGTGATGTTTTCCTCAGGAAAAAGGACATGGCCTTTGAGGTCATCCGGCAGGTTGCTGGCAGGTTAAGTAGAAAAGCAGGTCTTGGTTCCCAAACCAGTTCTCTGCCCTCACTGCATAACTGACTTTGTGGCTCCTTCTCATAGACACAGGACAGTTGGAAGAACTATTGTGTGTTTAAAAAAGTAAACAAACACCAGAAGTCTCTTAGGCCTGGCAGCTTGGCACCTCCTCCCGTGTCCCGGCTGAGGCACGTGTCTCTTCTCGCTGCTTCATCTCCGGTCCAAAGGCTCCACAAGTGCAAAGTTGAGCAGCTCATCCCAGAGGGACCTAGTGAACCAGCTGCTGCTTGGTCTGAGCTGTGCAGGCTGTTGGCTTCTGCTGGCCGTGCCCATTGTCTGGAGGACAAGGCAGAAGCACCAGTATCAGTGCTCCTGGAGAGGCAGATGCGGTTCTGCCCAGTGGGCCAGTAACCCTTGTCACCTCCTGCTCCTTACGGCAGTTCTTCCCAGTGCAGCCTCCACAGGCACCTCCTTTGTGCCACCGTAACCCCGAGTTTTTTCTGTCCCTTCAGGATTTTCAGAGGTCCAGCCCAGGCTGTGTCACGGCTGTCCGCAGAGCCTTCCAGCAGATAAAGGACCTGAGCCTGAGCGGAGGTAAGGAGCGGCAGCCCTGCCGACGGCTGCCCGGGGCACCCAGCACTGAGCAGGTTTCATTGTGCTTCAGCCGGGTCTTCAGGGGGTTCAGCCAAACCAGTGCGAGTGCCCCCCGCCGGGCGCCTCTTTCTGCCTGCGCAATGGACTCGCACATAGGCCAGACCAGCTCTCGGGGGCTGATGCAGCATCTCCTGGGAGTGCCACGTGCTGCTGGAACAGCTGTGGTGGGTTCTTGGTCTGTTACAGGGCTTGGCTTGGTCTGTGGTGCTGCATGTCAGGGGCCGGGTGCCTCTGACACCTTGCGGCAGCGGCTGGACTGGGCCCAGAGGAGCTGGGGGTCCAAAATGCCATTCAGCTTTGGGTCACAGCAGGAAAAACGTTACCGTTGAAGAGCCAAGGTCTTCAGAGTCTGCCTGGGGCCATGCTTTCTGCAGCGGGATGGGTAAGGTCATCATGCTTAAGGCTCGGGCTCTCAATCGAGCACCAAGAGGCAGGTCCCAGGCTTGGCTTTTCAAGACGAGACAGCCGGGCACCAGCGGGCAGCTTGTCGAGTGCGATGGGGACAGCAGGAGCTGTGACTCCAGAACCCAGAGGGTGGAAATGAAGGGAGCAGCTTTCCCAGGTGGAACGCAAAGGTTCCACAGCAGGAACCATAGATTCTTGAGGGAATCTCTTCAAAGACAGATCTGCTGACTCCAGCCAACCTCTCTGCACGGAGACATCTCAGGAGTCCTTGGTGAGGACTGTTCTCACCCAGCAACTCTCACTGCAAATGCACCCGGCTCTCACGGAGGACCTTTTCTTTTTTTCTTTTTTCCCCCAGTTCTTCCAGCTGTTGAATCCCACTGGGTCCCATCCACTGTACCCTGCTCTCCTGCGAGAGGGGCTGGCTGACCCGGGGTGGGGCTGCGGGGTGAGGAGGAGGCAGCCAGGCAGGGCACCAGCGAGGACAGGCGCGTGCCAAGCTGCTCTTCTCACAGAAAGAGCAGCCGGGACTGCGTCTGTTTCAGGGGGTGCTGGTTCCCCTGGGCCCCCTGGGAGTGTTGATGGCTTAGGGACAGGATGCAGCCCGTGGGCCGTGCGGAGATGAAGCTGCATAGGAAGGCTGTTCCTGAATGTTACCTGTGTGTAAATTTAGATGTGATGTGTCCTTCCTGCTGGAAACCTCATCTGCATGTCACAGCGTCTCGTTACTCCCGAGTGAAACCTGATGCTGAAGCCTGGTGTCCATTTTCCTCCGTTGATGTTTGTGTCTTTCCTTTTCCGTCCCTCTGCAGCCTATGGTGAAATCAGCAGCAAAATGGCCACATGCAGTAAGATCTCCAGCCAGGAGGACGTTTACCAGCTGTTTGGGTTTGCTAGAAATGCCTTCACCATGATGGCCATGATGGACTACCCGTACAAAACCGACTTCATGGGGCACCTCCCTGCCAACCCGGTGAAGGTGGGTACGGGGGCGCGAGCCAGAGTCACGTCTCCGACCTTGATGTGGGGCGCGCAGGGGACTGCCTGGCTGGGGATGCTGCCAGGCACCTGCTGGTGGTGCTGGTGGCAGGGAGAGCTCGTGGTCCCTTCACACTCCTCTGTGAGGGTGAGTGCTCTGCTGGGAGTGCGCTGCCAAGGCTGGCTGGGGAGGGTTTGCTGGTGCTGCCCCTGCCCTGCCTTCTCTGGGCACAAAGGGCTGTGCCTGCTGTTGACTGCA
>NW_010410316.1:7820-8250 GCF_000710305.1 Buceros rhinoceros silvestris | reverse complement strand
CAGGCTGTTTTGGAAAGGCCCCCCCCTTGCCCCCAGACCACCAGCGGCTGCTGCCATTCTCGCTTTCCTCTGCTGGGCTGTTGGCCTCGTGCTGTGGTTCCCGGCTGTGCTCCAGCGCCAACGGGGCGCTATTGGAGGGAAAAGAATTTCGTTGTAGCCCCCCTCAACGCACTTCCAAGGTGGATTTTCCTTGGCGGTGGGGATGGAGGTCTGGAACCAGGCTCCTTTCCCAGTGTCACCTCGGCAGATGAGCTACCTCAGGGTGCAATACGAGAAAAGTCGGCTGCTGGGGGGACTGGAACACCCGGAAACCTCCAAAAGAGTCAGAGATGGCATCGGGTGGGAGGGCCCTGGTGCTCAGGGGCTTACAGAGACCTTGCAGACACCAGCTGCTTTTGAAAGGGCCCACCCTTGACCCCAGATCACCAGC
>NW_010410316.1:3535-7587 GCF_000710305.1 Buceros rhinoceros silvestris | reverse complement strand
CTATTGGCCGCGTGGTGTTTATGGCTTGAGCCCTACCTGAGCAACCCCATCCTGTGCTGGAGGTCCTACAGGCTCCGCAGTGCTAGGTTTCTGGAGATGCTGCCTCTGGCTCCACTGGGCCTCCAGTTCTCTCTAGGGTCAGTTTAACAACCCTTAAAATGGAAATGATTGTTCCACCTGCCCTTGAGAAGGGCCCTGAAATACCCTGGCTGCGGGAGGAAGGACCTGGCGTGTCCCTGAGGCCTCTGCCCAGCTGCTTGTCCTGCTAAAGGAGCTATTTGTCCTCGCACTGTCTCCTCTGTTCTGTGGGTATTGTCACCAGGAGGGAGGAGAAACCCCCTGCTCAGCCCTCCTGTGGGGCAGAACATGCTAACTCTGCTGCCCTGTGTCTCCGTCAGGTTGGCTGTGAACAACTCCTTGCCCACACAGACCCGGTTCAGGGCCTGGCTGCTCTCGTGGGTGAGTTGCTAGTACCAGTTTGCTCTTTTATTTAACACCCTGCAAGCAGAGCTGTTGGGTGGTTGGGTGGGTCGTGTGTGGTGGGAGCTGGTGTGACCCCGACCTCCCACCGGGACACCTTGCCCCTTGCTTTGTCTGTTGGGATCTCCGTGGCGGCCCCTGGGTTCATTCTCCGCCCTTCCCAAACGTGCCCTGTCAGGTTCTGCAGCCCCGTAGCCCGTGGCTGTCCGGGAGATGTGACCTGGGAGGTGCTGGCTGCCTTGCCGGAAGTTTCCCCGTGCTCTGGCTGCAGCAGTCACAGGTTCAGCACCCGTTCACTGGAGGAAGTTTTCTGGTGATGACAAGGTTGTCCTCATGGTCCTATGGTCCCAGTCCAGTGGCTGGACAATCCTAATGATAGCATGTTCATGAATCTCTGTGCTTAATTTGTCATCCAGAAGCGTGTATTAGGAAACTACTGGAGGTAGAATCCAAAGCTCTTCTGAAAATTTCCTCATAAAATCTCTCAAGTTGCTCCTTAAAAATAGGGTCTACCTTGGTCATTATCCAGAAAAACAGGTTCTGAGTGACAACACATGGATTTAACTAATTCTTGTAGGTTTAATGCAGCTTAGTAGGATTGGAAATTCTTTTTCTTTTTTTTTTTTCCTAATGATGCGTGTTGCCGTGGTAGCACCAAGCCAGCAATGCCCCTATTCCCCGTCCCTGCTGCAGGTGTTCAGCTGGCAGCTGGAAGAGCTGTTAAAGTACCAGGTCTTGGCACAAACCCTGTCAGATTTGCTCGAGTATTCACATCCTACTTCTTCTCTGAGGCAGAGCTGGGCTCTTGTTCCCTTGTGATGACTGAGCCCAGGGTAGATTGCTCCCTCCTGCCCACGGGGGAGCCCTTTGTGCCTCCCCCCGCCTCGCCACTCGCCTTCACTGGGGGCAATTTAATGATGCAGGAGGCGTGATCCACCAGCGCTCGGGGCAGGGGGCTGCCCTTCTGCCATCGCTGCCCCTCCGTGTCGTACAGGAAAACGCTGTCGTCCTTCTGCCTGTGCTGCAGTGAGCCACCTCCCGCGAGGTAGAGCGTGGCCTCATGGGCTGCGATGCTGAACTGGCAGCAGCTGAAGGGGGGTGACAGTAGCGTCGTCCACTGGTTGCTCGCAGGACAGAAACACTCTGTCTCATTGACGTGAATCCATTCCTCCGCCTGCAAAGAAGCAGAGCAGCGCTCAGCCATCGCGGCGTGCCTCAGGTGGGCATCACTGGCACGTCAGGCTCGCTTGGTTCCTGGGAAAGGGAACCAGCATCCCAGCAGCTGTCTGAAGAGCAGGGGCTCAAGGTGCTGGGTTCTCGATCCCCACGTAGCAGTCAGAGCCTCAAAAGAAATGGAATGAGCCACCAGGATGGCACAGCTTTAAAGGAGCTTCCTTCTGCCCAGGAAATGGGAGGAGGGAGCTGAGCCGCGTGCCACAGGGACTGGCCAGGACTGGTGTAGCCCGTGTCCTGCCTGCTCTCCATACACATTGCACAAGTACACATTGCAAGGGAAATCACCCAGAGAGGGCTGTGTCACCCTGAACGGGCAGTAATGGAGCCTGGGTCACCTGGAGGAGTTTGATGTCAGCCTTGACGGGCCATTCCTCTTTCTGTCCCTTCCCCAGTGAGCAGGTCACTCCTTTGACCTGTCCTGGTACAATCAGACCAGGCCCTGGGGCTTCACACTTTCCAGTGGGAATTGCTGCCTCATCTTTGAACACACAGTTCTCCTGGCTCCAGGGGACGGGGTTCTCCTGGAGCGAGGCTTCTAGCTCCTGCCAGGTCCATCCCAGAGGCTGGGCAGTGCCTTCCCTCCTCTTTAAGACAAGAGACTTCATTTGCATTCCAGGGCTTGAGCCCATCTTTCCCACAATCTAGGCCAGTGTCCTCCATCCATTCCTCCCACCGACTGTCCCTGCTTCGCCCCCTCTCAGCCCGAGCGAGGGAGATCAGTGCCAGCGAGTCCGGGCTCCTACGCTGAGGCTTCCCCTACGCTGCGCCTCCACCCTGAGTTTTCTCTCTTTAGAACAACGCTGCAATCAGCCATTGCTCTTCAGCAGGTGGAGGTGACGGGGGCAGCCTCCACGCACACGGCTGCGTGGCCAGCGCTTCTCCCTAAGCCAGTCCACTGAGAGCCCACAAGGGATGGAGTTACTGGGCAACCTGTAGGAACAAACCAGTCAGAGCCTGGTTTTGGATCAGAGTAGGGATTGTAAGAGCCCACGAACTTACCCGTTTCGACAGTGTCCTGCCGCCAATGCAGAAGATCTTGTCCCTGACGGCGGCCATCCCATGGTCGCAGCGGGGGAAAGCCATGGCGCTGTTGCCCACCCAGCGCCGGAGGCGAGGGAGGTAGCTGTAAGTATCCCCTAAAGTTTGACCCCTGGAGAAGCCCCCTGGAAGGAAAGCAGAAGTCTTAAAAATTCACCCGCTGTCCTCTGTGACATCCAGCAAACCTGCACACATCAGCAGAGCTGATTGTTCTCTACAAATTACCTCAGGAGCTCCAGTTTCAAAGGCCACATCATTCCGCATAGCTGATGCAGCGTGAAATTCAAAACCTGAGCTGCTGAGGAGCTTTAAAGAGAAAAAATCCCAAACCAGTTCCAGCTTTTTCTGTAAGAAGTTTCCCACAAAAGACTTTTGAGTAAAGCTCTCGGGCTATTTTCAGCTCTAATGAGGGCATCTGCTTCCAGCACATGCGGTCCCAAAGGGTGCTTTGGAAGAAAAGCGTTCAGAGCTCTTTGAACGTTGGAGCTTTGGAGGTCAGGGCCAACCTGCCAGGGCTCTTGTCAACTTTTTCTCCTTCTTAGGTGCTCACTGTGTATCTCAGGGGTGTGTTTTGAAAAGCTTCTTGCAGAAGGAGGGTGCTGCTATGGGAAGGTAAACGCTCCACAGCATGGGTTTGGTTGGAAATGTCTTTTAACCTCCACCCGTTCCCCCAGCACTGCCAGGTCCCCCCTGCCCCCTGTCCCTCAGCAGCACCTCCACACGGCTGGGAAACCCCTCCAGGGATGGGGACTCCACCACTGCCCTGGGCAGCCGGGGACACGCCGGGACAACCCCAATGGGACAGAAATGGTTCCTCAGGGACAAGCTCAGCCTCCCCTGGTGCAACTGCAGGCTGGTTCCTCTCATCTTGTCGCTTGTTCCTGGGGAGAAGGGACCAACCCCCTCCTCACTCCAACCTCCAGCTGCTGCGTGTTGAACTCCAGCCTGCAGAGGGGTTTTGTGATGAGGACGGTGATATTTCAGGGTGACCGTAAGCCCCAGCTCAGCTGGGTGTGGGCGCTTTGTCTGCAGGTTGCTGGGGTTCACGGCTTGGGCTGAAGTAGTGCTCTGAATTTGTCACTGTGCAGGGGCAGGGCTGTTGGCTGGCCACGTCCCATCTGCAATGCCACCCGCCCTGGAAATGCTGCAGGTGAGGTCTTACACACCCCTGGGGATGGTGGTACCCAGCCCAGGTCCCTGCGGTGGGTTTGGAGCTCTGGGAGGCAATTCAGTCCTTGTTCTCTGGTAGGAATCGAGGCCAGCAGAGGATGGGGGGGAGGCGGGTGCCCACTGGGGCC
>NW_010410316.1:2556-3075 GCF_000710305.1 Buceros rhinoceros silvestris | reverse complement strand
AGTCCGGCACAGGTAATTGCCCTTCGTGGCAGCTTGGCCACGGAACTGGACCAGAGCATCCAGTCAGCCCAGCTGGCCGTAACTGGTTTTCAGAGCGGGGCCAGGACTTCTTACTGCAGAGGCGATGACACAAACACCCCAGTTTGCCTGGGACAAACCCAGGATTATCTTTCAAGTCTAAATTAATAGCTGCAAGGGCCAAAGACCCTACAACAGCTTCCTGGAGCATTTAAACCCCTTTTATTGTTAAACATCCTGCACCATCCGCCAGAGATCCTGCGAAGAGCGAGGATCCTGTGTCAGGCAAGAGATGTGCGGGCTCAGGGGTAAGAGCTGGCGTTCTGCTTTTCTTTGTACGGGTCAACCAGTCTCCCACCTTCCCCTCAGATCAGCACCAGGGCTTCCCCCGACCCAGCGCCGGGGCACCCTGCTCCTGGTTTGCCTGCTGCAGGCAGCAGAGCCCCAGGGTTCAACCAGGATTGCAGGGGCGAGCAGGGGGTAGGGAGCAAGCACGAGGGC
>NW_010410316.1:528-2405 GCF_000710305.1 Buceros rhinoceros silvestris | reverse complement strand
GGAAAGAAAATCATCCCTGCTGATCAGGGGGCAGCGGGGCTGTGCTGACCCAGCAGGGAAGGGTCACTGGAGCTGTGGGTGTTACTGGTGTGGGTGCAGGCTTAGGCGTGACATTAGCTGTCAGCAAAAATCAACAAAACTGTATGAAAATGTGCTGCTTCTACTGGCTCTGTCACCTGCAATGTAGAGGATACCTCCCTGGGTTGTGCCTGCGTGATCAGCGAGAGGTGTGGGGAGAGGAGCCGTGAACTCCCACTTGTTGTCAGCAGGCTGGTACACTTCCACGGTGCGGGTGAGGGTCCCCAGCAGCGTCCCACCACCCACAGCCATGATGCGATCTGACAGCACGTCGGCGTGGAAGCGCGTCCGCCGCTCCAGCATGCTGGCGACCTGGAGCCAGGACGAGCTGCGGGGGTCGAACCGAAAAACCTGGGGTGACAGCAGAGGGGGGTCAGCAGAAGGCTGGTGCCTGGCTGCATCTCGTGTGGCTTCACGAGCTGGGAAACGGTTTCCTTGGGCTGAGGAGGGTTTTACAGTCAGACCTGGCCAGGCTTAGCGCCAGCCGGGTGCAGCGAAGCTCCCCGGTAGAGCTGGAGGCTCCGTTACGGCCTTTCTGTGGGTGCCAGGGGTCTGGGACAGGGCGTGTGCTCAGCTTGCAGCATGGGGAACAACTGGGCTGAGGGAAATCTCTTGGATTCAAACCCCAGCCAGTCCGTCAGCTGAGAACGGGGCCAGGGGGAGAGAAACAAGCACCTTTTGTGTCTCTGCTGCTGTTGGAGCGCGTAGCAAAGAGCTGCCCAGCTTCACCTGCTGCTCTTGCCCCGCAGAAGGCAGGAGTGGCTTCTGCTCCCCCGGTTCCTGGCGGCACCACCACGGGGACACAGCACCTCTGCTAAGGCCAGGCTTCTGCTCGCATCTCGTCCAGAGGGAAATCCCTCCCCAGGCTCGTGTTGGCAGCCCTGGTTGCCAGCCCAGGCCACTGAGCCGGGACCACGTGTGGTGGGGGCCGTGGCCCTGCTGCTTAAGCACCCTCAGACCCCACGCTGCCTCCTCCCTGCGGGCAGGGCAGCAGAGATGCCGATTGCGGTAGCACCGCTCAGCCAAGTGCCATGCTGAAACGAGCCCTGCTGCGAGCACGGGGAAGAAAATCACACTGTTTTTTCTGGCATCCAGGCGAACATACAATCCTGCATGAGCCTTTTGACCCCGCAGGCAGAAGGGGAAGGTCCTGAGCTAGAGCAGATCCGCTGCTCACGGTAAAGCCCGGGAAGGAGCAGTTCTAGGGTAAGGGGGAGGCCTCAACCATGCGGGTCCTGTGGCAGCACCGATGAGGACAGAGGTCGCGTTTGGGGGGTTGCGTGGTTGACGTGGCCTGGCTGGAGCTGAGCTGTGGGAGTTGGGCACGGGTTAGGGTGACAGTTCACCGTAGGAGCGAAGGCTTACCTTGGTGGCTCCCAAGGCGTCTTACCTTGTTTGACGGCTGCTTGCCCCTGGGGTCGAATCGGCCCTGTCCCCCCATGACGAAGAGGAAGTCGCTGATGACGGCGATGCAGTGGTTGTACAGGGGCACGCAGAGGTCCCCGACCTTGCACCAGGCGCTGCACCCTGGGTCCGCAGCCCACATCTCGCCACACACGCCGTTGTCAGTGGTTCTGCCACCAGTGACCAGCAGTGCGGGGGCCGTGGAGCGGAGGCTGGTGCTGCGGCTCTGCAGGAGCGGCTGGGCATAGGGGCGGCAGTGGTAGTTCAGAGCCTCCTTCAGGTACCTGTGGCAGCTGGAATCCAGCCTCGTCAGCGGCATCTCCTGGAGGTGCCTCTGCAGCTCCCGTAAGGGGATGAGAGGGAATCTTATACGCCTTAGAACATCGGCTGCGTCT
>NW_010410316.1:0-432 GCF_000710305.1 Buceros rhinoceros silvestris | reverse complement strand
ACCTTGGGCTGCGTCTTTCAGCCGCGCGCGGTCGTGCTGCAGCCAGCTGACAGCGGCTCCGAGCAGCTCCAGCTCACTGCACCCCTCTGTGTCGCTCCTGTCCAGGATTTCACACAGGGTTGCTCGGTCCAGCGCTTGTAAGTGCTGCGGCTCAGCCAGGACCTGTTTGTAATGGCCAGGACCTGTTGGTAATGCTGCCGGACAAGGCGCAGGGCTTTCTGCCGCAGCTCCGCGGGGCCCAGCTTTGTCGCAATGTTAAGGACGTCCACGCAGCTCTCACTGCTCAGGCAGCCCTCGAGGAAGCGGAAGCACAGCTTGATCACCTCCCGAACTAGGAGGGTCTCTGCGGCTTTGAAGGTCTCCTCGATATTCTGTAGTGACAGCTCCAGCTGGTTGGAGTAAATGAAGCTGAGAACGTTCCGCAGCCCAGCA
>NW_010410315.1:447-895 GCF_000710305.1 Buceros rhinoceros silvestris | reverse complement strand
GCCCGCCCCCCCCCTGCCGCGTCCTCCGCCTGCAGCCGCTCCATCTGGGACGGGGACACGGGGTGGCCGGGGGGCAGCGGGGACCCCCCTGGCCGCTCCCTTTGCCCCCTGCATCGGGGTTCGGCCTCACCTCCGCGCGCAGCTCCGCCAGCTTCTTGTCCATGCTGGAGCGGGCGCCCAGCTCGTCCTCCAGGTCCTCGGAGATGCGCCCCAGCTCGTCCTGGTGGATCTCCTTCAGGATGTTGAGCTGTGGGGGGACACGGCACCCAGGGCAAACAGTGAGCACCCACCTCGCAACACCCCGAGCCCTGCCTGCACCCGTCCACCCAGCCCTGCGGAGGGACCCGTGGGCTCCACGGCACTAACTGTGACCTTCACGAGCACCCCATGGTTTTGGGGAGGTAGTTGTGGGTCACCATGACCAACCATCAGGACATGCCTCCGGCCG
>NW_010410315.1:0-203 GCF_000710305.1 Buceros rhinoceros silvestris | reverse complement strand
GAGCGCCTCGTACTTTAGCTTCCACTGGCTGAGCTCACCCTCCAGCTTCTCGATGCTCTTGCTGAGCGCCAGCTTGTCCCTGGGAAGAGGCAACTCTGGTGACAACCGGCAGGACCCCATGGGACGTCCCGCCCCAGTGGGGACCAGGCCGGGCTTGGCTGGCACCCCACAAGGGTGACGCCCTGAGCACTCACTCCCGCTCC
>NW_010410314.1:11162-78225 GCF_000710305.1 Buceros rhinoceros silvestris | reverse complement strand
AATTTGTTGTGCAGTAATAATTCTCAAACTGGCATTCAAACCCGTACAGACGGAGTGCCAGGCAGATTTATTTGTAATAAATCTTTCTGTATTGGGGGCACTTCCGTAACACCATCCCTGGAAGCGTTTAAAAGATGTGTAAATGTGGTGCTGAGGGACATGGTCTGGGGACTCCGGCAGTGCAGGGTGAACAGTTGAACTTCATGATCTTAAAGATCACTTCCAACCAGATGATTCTGTGTCATTCTGTATATGATCCAGGCAAAAGAGCAGACGCGTCCAGTAGCAACAAGCAAAGCACTGATACATCATTACTGGGAATACCGTAGTCCAGGCATCTATTTTGTTCCCTACAATCTAAGTAAAATACTAATAGTCATCACAGAAGATACTGCAAGACCTTGCCTTGTTTAGAATAACAGGTGGCTGCTGAGAAAATAATTGCTTCCTAATGTTAGGGATAAACTGCAGGAAGGGAAACAAGCAATTAAAGATGAAGAGTAAGAACACTTCAGTGTAGTCCCTAATATGAATATTAATATACTGGTAAATTTGACTTTATTTCTAGTAGGATTTTTGCTACCCTTTGTTGCAGAAATTGAGCTAGTTATTAAACTGAGACTGAGAGAGTATGTATTTCTCCTGAGTTGAAAATAAGTGAATATCTGCGTTAAAGACATTCAGGCAAGTGACAAGTGAAAAGTGGTTATCATTATCCAAGAAAATCATCATTCCAGGTCCATTAACATAGGACAGGAAATCTTTCAGAAGATCGCTTGGCAAATTATTCCGAAAACACCTGTGTTCCACTGATAGGGACTTTTTCTTAAAAATAAGATGTTTAAAACAGCCGTTTCTTTTTGCCACTTCTCTTGAAGTTGTTAATCTTGAGTTTATGACACTCAGATGACAAAATGCATAAGACACTACAGATTTAGGCTCATTTTGAGTGCTGTTAAGAAGTAGACACATATGAACTCCTAAAAATCATGAAAATTTTGCATCAAAAGAGGCTACAAAAAGACTAAAACATAGTTCATATGTACATTCTTTTCCAGATAAAACTTTTCTTTTGTCTCACAGCAAAGCACCATGGCCTGTATAGAGAACTTTGGTTTAATTTCATATATTATTCCTGTCATTTACATCAAGTACATTATATTCAATAAAACCAGAGAAATGTGATAAATAAAGTAACAAAATAATCAGAATATGGGACAAAGCATAATTTACCTGGCTATATGCAACAGAACTTTTAATATCATGAAGTGCAAGAGACCAATTGGCAGCCACGTACCAGTGCTGAACTACTGAGGATTAATCCCTATCTGGTATATTATACTGCCTTTAGGAAGTACTACAGTACTTGAGAATGGAATAAATTTGGGAGTGAAGGAAAATAACTAATGGAATACTGAAAGTGGTTTCTGCTAGATAAAGATAGGGAAATTTGGTTTTAATTTTTAACCCACTTGAAAATCCTGTGCTCGAAGTGTCAGCTCAGGCTTGAGTGATTGGTTCTGTGCTCTTCCAAGGGAAGATTGAGATAAAAGGAGGAATGACACATAAAAACCTAGGAAAAAATATGCAATGACAGCTGAAAAAGATGGTAAGCACAGTAAAGTAATTCTATGGATGAGTTTTAAAGGTTTGTAAAATAAAAAAATCTTCACAGAATAGTGTTTGTAGTGAAAGCATTAAGTTCCTCCTAAACTGAGAAGAAATTAGTTAATTTTCATGCTCACTTCTGTCTCACCTTTCCTCCAGCTAAATCAAACTGCTTTTCCAGGCATTTTTGAAGACAACATATGGGAGATGTATTTAAGCAGATTTTCACACAAAGCAAGCATCCTTCATTGTGTCGCTCTTTCCTCTGTTGAGTAAGGACATCTGGGTAGTTACTGTCAACTTATACAACTTACTCTCCTTTCACAGCTTTCTTTTGGTGTTCATACCTTGGCATTTATTTTCTTAATTAAAAAAAAAGTACTACTGTGCTTATGCACATGAAGCAGACTATGCAATAGCATCTGCAGCTGTGTTTTTTTGAGGAAAAAAGTCACTGAGATAGTAATTAAGTAATTAAGTCTGTAATTCTTGCCCATAAGTGGCCAGGGCTAAAGGGTACCTGGTTACTGACCGCACATGTGTGTGATGCTTTGTGTTACTTGCTCTCAGGGGACAGCAAGAGCAATGCGCTCCCCAAGGGAAGGAGGAGAGGGACCCAAGAGTGACAGCAAGGCTTATCTTTACCCTAAAAAGCTATTTACCCTAAAAAAAAAAAAAAAGCTTTACCTCAAAAATTATATACCCTAAAAAGCCAAATTTCCAATTGGATTAAAAGATTTAATGTGATAACAAAAGATTACAATGTTGGCTGAAATAAATCTTGTCATCTCCACAATTTTTGTTTTGTCATATACTGTTTTTTTTCTTTTAGAATCCCTTCAGTCTTCATTATTCTTTCTATTTTAAATGAAACAGTGATTTATGTCAACTTCACTATACACTTCAGTATTTGGGTCTTCTTTACGTCATGAGGTACTAATTGGTTGGTATTTTTCTTCTTGGAGCTGAAATGCTATGTAACTGAACTGGTAGAAAAACCTAAGTGACTCAGTCATAAAAATGAAAGGTAACAATAGACTTAGTTTATGTCCAAAGTGTCTTTAATATATATATCACAGAACAGCGTTTTGCAACATCCTAAGGATATAATCCCATTTCTAAATTTAAGGATCAGTTTCTATCTATCCAGGTTTCTGCTTATAAACACATAGACTTGTTTTATATACAAGAACACATAAAATCCATAAACCTATTTTATCTATTTTAAACTGGAGATATAGGAGTGTTTTGAGATATATCTGTTAAGTAAAAGCCAGTTTACCTGAGCTGCCAGCTATCAAATTTCTGGAAAATATTTCCTGTCTTCACTTTGAGGAACAATCCTGCGAGGATGTGGCCTTAAAAATGAACCAAAAGCTTGCTATTCATGACAATTGTTAAGTGAACTAGCCAGCGATTGTTACCAGACTATTTTAATTCTGTTTTCCTACAGAAACAATGCTTATGCAGTAATGCTATTGTTAGTGTGTGCACCCAGTAAAGTGTGAAGTTGTTTTCAAGTTTCAGTTCACACGTGGCAGAGTGGTGGGAACCCCAAACATAGAGAAAATCTTGCAAGCTTTGGGAAACTGGATAACAAAATAAAGGAAAGAAACCCTATTAAGGCTCCGACAGTGGGGAAAAGATGTAGCATGAGCTGACGCTGGGGAGTTCAGATACAAGGCAGATGGAGACCAGTGTGGGAAAAGTTTTAACTGATGTTCATACTTTATTAAATTCTCACAAAATTAGTTCATCCCAAGATAATTAATTAATTTATACAAGAAATAGTTTTTCATTCATTGGTAGACTTATTTGTTTAGGCAAGTTTTAGACTCAGTATTACTTCAATTTGTTGTACTGATGCCTTGTATCAGTTTATTATCTGAATATATTTAATTGATAATGTTCAAATTTTTTTTTTGTTTGCCTTCATTGTTTTCCGTCTATCCCACATCTTTCCTTGTTTTGTCTGAATACATCTGAGTCAGCTTTATCCTCCCTAAGTACGAAAATTCTTCCCCACCCTCCCAGGCTACAAGGAGCCATTTTCATGTTTGGTGACATTTTCAAGTTCAACTTCCCTGAAGCTGCCGTGATCTATTCGGTGGCTTTCTGTGGAGTTAGATGACTGGAGGGACAGCAGGAGGAAGCAGGATAGGAAAAGTGGTTTTGTCAAGTTTTTGCTAGTTGGGTTTAGTCAGGGTCAGACACAAAGAAAGACTTTTCAGAAGTTCTTAGCTTCCTTTTCTGCCTAGTACAGTGCCCCAAATGTTATTCATTCCTCAACCTTGAAGAAATCCACACCTGAAAAATTAACACCATTGAGATACTTTTCACAGGGGTTCAAAGACATGGGACCTACTTTGATCTCAGTGTACTAGAATTTAAAGTACTGTCCCCCAAAGGTAACCAGAAAACCATACATGTGCTAATCAGCCTCATGTGGGACCTGTCTGTGGATCTAGTGACTCCATTTAAACTGGGGTCTGGACATTCCCACCTTGCCTAAGTGATGCTGTAAGTACACAGGTGCTAGTCTTGCTCCCTACTGTTCTGCCCTCCTGGCTGGGCTTGTTGAATGGGACTTGGACTTAGCTTATCCTTAGCCTTATCTCTACTTCTCCCTCTAGCCCAGTCTCTTGAATTTTTTGACTGGTTTTCCTGGATGGACTGTGGACCTGACTCATTGCCTTGCCTTGTCTGTGTTGGTCACTGGGACCTGTTACCATCACCCTGACCAGGTACCATGGGACTGCAGACTGTGGGAGCATTACTGCTCAGTCTGAAGTGCTGGGGTATTGTGCCTCCTGGCTCAGCAATGTCCTGGAGTAGCCTCACTCCTGCTGCTTCCTGACAGCCAGGAGAGTTTTTCTGAGAAAATTATTTTTAAAATAAACATATATAAATTAAATAAACAAGCATAATTTTTAATCTGTTAATGTTAGTAGCAGTTTCACTGAAATATTTACTGTAAAGCATTAAAAGAACTAATTAGTAGGTATGTATTGTGGGATTTCTGTTTCTTATGTTATTGAAATAACCTAATTGATGGTAATGGAGCAAAAAGCAGCTGTTCTAACTATGAACTTTTTCTATATTTGTAATAAAGCTTTAAAGCAACCAGCCAGATTGCTTGCATAAGTGTTTTGAACAAAATCATTAGTACCTGCTAGGATAAGCCTCAGATTAAGTTTCTCATAACATCTAGCCAAGAAACACTGT
This sequence comes from Buceros rhinoceros silvestris, assembly GCF_000710305.1. Taxonomy (NCBI): domain Eukaryota; kingdom Metazoa; phylum Chordata; class Aves; order Bucerotiformes; family Bucerotidae; genus Buceros; species Buceros rhinoceros. The sequence continues at coordinate 73,392 of NW_010410314.1, read as the reverse complement.
ACAATATCATTTAGAAAGAAAGTGCTAATCTAGTGCTCTGTTTACTTTCACAGGGCATCTGATGCATAGTTCTGTCATAAAAAAAAATGGATATTACAGTATCAGAATTTAGATATAGCTAAGTTTGGTTTATTTAAACTTCAGGTTGATTAACATGGGAATGTCAAAATGAGATATACAAAGTGACTGATACACTGGGTTCCATGAAAAACTCAACAACTGTTCTCTCAGGAGCCACGTTGTTTTCCAACAGCTAGAAAAATATATTCCTTAATAAGAAAGGCGATTAAAATGTCAGCATTTTTGTCTTTAAGTTTGAGAGAAACTAAGATGAAATCAGAACTGGGTCTCATTTCTGTCATGGTTATAGCATCGCTAGGAGTCTGTGCATTAGTTCCAGGATCGCTGGCTTAGACATCCTGCTGTCTGTACCAGACCGAAGTGTTTGGCTGTGGTCTAAATCCACCACTTGGGTTAGAAATGAATATTCTATAGCTTGTGTAAGTGAGAAAATTAAGTGTTACATGGTCTGGGGACAGAGTGACTGAGGTACCAAACTTAAGAACAGAATTTTACTGGAATCTCAGATTAACAGGTAAATATTTGAAAATCTAGTTTGTATTTAATGCTTGCCATGGTCTTGTTTTGGTCTCTCTCCATTCCGCCCCTCTCTTTTCAAATTTAAACTATCTCCGCTTGGCTAGGATGGGAAGCAGAAGTGCTGAAATACCTAATCTTGCAAGACTTCCAGCCCAGCTGTGGGGAATCAAGTGTCTTTAGACAGTTGGAATACAGTTCAAAAGAGCATCCACAGTTTTTGGTGTTTGTCCAAGTGTCGAGACACTTTATGGTTTACCCATCACTCTTTGTAACATATTAGAAAGTAAACATGCTCTGTCAAAATGATACAAAAGTAAATCTGCTCCTGACCTTGCTGTCCACTTGCAGGCATGAGTCTGACTGATTTCAATGGGATTTTCACAAAGGGAATGCCTTCATGATTAGACATCTGTACTGCAAACGAGATAATACGTATTAATGTGTGTTTTCTCTCTGGAATCAATTACAAGCGAGAAAAGAAAACTGTGAATATAATAACTTTCCCATGGACTGAGACTGTACAGCTACTACCATTCATCTACACAATGCAATTCTAGAAGTAAGCATAGCAGAAGAAATGCAAAATTAAAAGGTATGGGCAAACGAAGCATGCCCTTTTTCACATGATATTTGATACTAAAGGAAGGGGCAAGGGATACAAAAAGTTCTATCTTCCTTCAATCACAGAACCTCTAAGATGGGCTGAGAGCAATGCTCTTAGACTGCCCTAGAACTGACCTGTGAGAAAAACTACTGAGTTTGTGGAAAGCAGTGAGACAGACTTTCCCTGTCTTTTCCCAGTGGAAGACATCTGACCTCTTTCATCCTCTCACCATGCATATAATGAAAACTTAGCACTAAGAAAAGTCATCGTTATAACTGTTATGGCTCTATGATGTTGTGTAAAATTGACCCTAAGATTAAGCTAAAATATTATTTGCTATAAGGGATCTGGAGTGACCAGCTACTAGATTTGGAGTGACCAAATTGTTACTTCCAGAGAGGAAACTTCTGAATAATTGCAGGCTTCACAGATCACTGAATGGTGCAATTCCATGCAGCGTGCTTCTCCCAGCACTCTGCACAGTTTCTCTCTTCCTCTGTGGTCCCAGTCTTTGGTAGCCTGGGAAGCAGAACTGTGTGATGGAAGGGGCTGAAAATCAGGACTGCAACTTTACAGCACCTGGTGCTCGCTTCCCTTTAAAACTCCATCAATCCTGATGGCTCTAGAGCAGCAGGAGTAACCTGGGGAGCTGCTGGAGATATCCCCTTATCTCCCCTTATCTCACTCATTTCAGAGTTATGTGGTAACTTCTGCAGTGATAGGACAATCTTCCCCGTCTCATGCACACGTAGGGAGTGAAGTACCCTCTTGCATACTTTTTCTCCAGTTTCATATATAGTGCCTCATCTTTATCATGTGAATTTTGCCCCAGGCTTGCATTCTGAAAGCTGACTTGATCCTCTCCGGACTCCATGATTTACCCACACATGGAAATTTAAAAAGGAATTATATGTAGATCGTAATGACTCAAAGATTCTGTTCTTAAGTGTTTCTGTTCAAAGCTAATTTAGAATTTCATCACCAAATCTTACTAAATACAAAATTTTGACAAGTCATAGCACTAACAACATAATAGGTTTTAATATCAAAAGTAATTAAAAATATACCAGTTTAAAAATAGTTTAATCTTCTAAATGAGGAACAGCTTGATTCACATCTGGAAATACTTCTTTTTTTCTTTTTTTCTTAAGCATAGAGCAGAGTTCTAGAAACGGTCTTTTCTTGCTATTAAATATATTTTTCTTTCTATTCAAAATACGTTCCTAATTGATAGAATCCTCATCCATGAGGAGATTGAAAGAACTTTTCATTTACAGCAAAATGGGATTGGGGTCAGAATTTAAATTCAGATAACATAGCTCTTTGCACTAGTTTATATAGAAACTAAACTTAAAAATAAAATCATGTATGCACACTAGATAGCTGATACTTGGATCAAAGGGCAGAAAAATATTACTGTTCACAAAGTTATTTCAATTTTATGAGTGCAAAGTTATGTGTTACTTCAATTTTTTTTATCCTCATCTTTTTAGATTACAGCTTACTGCTAAAGACAAATCCAGTAGCAATATAGAAGCAATATAGAAGATGGTGTGCAAATATGCTTGAATTGGCAGGCTTTCAAGATGTATTGAAATAAGATCATTAAACGGATCAGGGAGCTAAACCTGCTTGAAGGGAGGGAGGCTGAAGGGAGCATTATTTTAATTTAATGCTATTTAAGTATTTTATAGAATCTGCAAGTGCCATTTATAAACAATGGCAAATTTACAGACTGAAAAGTCTTGGTTTTGAATGTATTGATTACCTTTCATTTGAAAATATATGAAGTTTTTACACTGCTGGAGTATTGCTTACTTCAAAGTGACCCACCTTATTTACAAAGTTGAAAGATTTAAAAATACTGTGACATAACGATTTGTTGACTGGTCTGTGCTCTGCTGTAGTTAACCTGTTGTACAGGACAATACTGTTCAGTGCTGACGCTCATGATACTTCTTTTTGGCTATTTGGAGTCAATTTTGTTGTTGCTGTTGTTCTATTCTTCATCTAAATCAGCTTAACACTTCTGCCCATAACCCTGTCATGGGAGAAAATATCAACGCGATTATGATTAGGCAGAAACCTAACGTTTATTAATGGTGAGGGGTAGATCAAAGGGGTTTTAGTGGTGTTCAATCACTAACCAATTAAAAATCAACAAAGTGACTCAGTAGAGCGTGTTATAATCAAAATAGTGACTTAGTTACAGATTCGATGATGACAAGATTCACACGAACTTACTGCAGGATATCCTATATATACATGTATATTCTTTATATATATATATATGTGTGCACATGCATAGACGCAACCACAAAACATACTTACAAACAGAGTTATTTGGATCTAGTGAAACATATATCCATCCACATCCATGTTAGCGAGATTGATGAAAGAGAGGCCAGCTTATTGTTAAAATTTCCTTCCTGAATATAGAGCAAATACTCACAATGCTCTAGCATCTCAATGGATGATAACTGAGTCTTGAGAAGTCTGACTTCTCCCTGACCTTTCAAGCAGTTTGTACCTGAGACCCCTTCCGACTCAGGGAGTTGCAGCCTGGTGGAACACAGGAGAGCTCAAAGGGTCTCACTTTAGGATCACTGTTTAAGGGTCCGAGATGATTGACTTTCATCAGATATTTTCCCACTCTAGCCCACCTCAGATGTAGAAATAATTTGGTATTTTCTGCCAGTTGCACAGGCCCAGAACTTGTTGATTTCTGGTGTTTGGTGTCACTCTCCTTTTGGCCTTGACTCAAGCACAGGTTATCATGACCCAAGTAAGGATGTACTAGGCTATCTGGAGGTAACTGTTGTCAAGTGGTAAGGGGGAGCCATGCAAGGCTGGGAAAACAGGACCAAGCACACCAAGGAGCACCTCAGTGTTTTGTTTTGCCATCTTTCACAATCTGTTCCTGACTATCCCTGGGCTGGTTCGTGGCCTAGGAAGCAGGGGTGGTGGGAGGAAAAGAAATCACTTCAGGTCTCAAGTGGACTTCAAGTGACAGGAGGAATGTGCCACCACAAAACCGAAGTATGTCTGAATGTGAAAGTGCAGCTTGTTTTTGTGTTTCATTCTTATTTTGAACGCCCTCTACGTACTGCCAGAAAACTAAGACTGTGAATGCTGTATTTTTCCTCTGCTCTGCTCCCTCTGTGTATGACTGTCGATGTGATTACTTACCTTAGATTCACTGAAGAAGAAACACCCAGAACTGTTAACTTCAGCCATGGCTTTGTAATCCTTCATTAGATATACTGCAGTGATTTGTCAAGCCTGCGTAATTGAGTTGCATATCATTCATTTTTTATTTTCTTGTATATCATTTCATATTTTATATTAATTTCAGTTTTATCTTTTATATATATATGAGAATATATAAGATGGGACAGATATTTTCAAGCTAATTTTAAAAGAGATTTAGAATCTTGGATTCCTGTTATGCTGTTTTAACCATGTTTGCCTAGTCTGAATTGAGCTTTTAGACCCAAAAGTATTTATGCAAGAAAATATATTGCATAGGTTAATTCTTACTGCAGAAGCTAAGCAAACATTCCAATTACAACTGGGAACACATTTATTAAAAAAGTAATCAGTTTTGCAATGTATTTTGTTAACTTTGGTAATTAAAATTGGGCTCTTAAAGTTGCTTGCAAGGAGCAATAACAAATATCTAAGTAGTCAATGAACTTTTCATTACTGCAGCAACTAATGGTCACAATTTTTATCTCATAATAGCCTATGAAATAGACCAGTATTCTTTTTTCATAGGACAAGATGAAGGGACATTCGTTATGATCTGGCACAAAGTAACATGAATTCCTATGATGATAGAATGAATCTTCCTTCAACTAAAATTAAAAGAAAATAAAATACTTTTCTATTTGCGTGTGATACAGAACTGTCTGAACAGTTCTTCAGAATACTCCTTATGGATTTGAAAGTGAACGTATGAAGGTGCAAAAATACTACAAATCATATACGTAGATCACTCTGAAAGTACTGCCTCCTATTTATTTCCACGGAAACTACAACAGATACAAAGAACACAATAACACTTTTTGATAGAGAAAATCCTCAGCTACAAAAGACTTTTTCAACACAGTCACCCCCATTGGCTGTGCATTTTCACCAGCAATGAACAGAGCCTGTGTGCCATGCTCTTTAAACCACCGTCACTGTCGCCACTGCTGGAATGCCCCATCCACCACCTTACTGTACTGACAGCCACAATTTGGTCTCCGTAAACATTTAGCAAATGCCTATGAATGTCAATGGGTGCAATTTTTTTTGGCATGGAGGAATTCAGTTAGACACCTTTGCTTCATATGGACTTCCATGTCAGACACCATTTTGTCAGACCACTCCTCTGCTGCTGTCTTGTGACACAGCAACAAAATCTAATGGAATATTTGTGGGAAGGTTCAACATCTACTGCCATACCACCAGCATCCATCTCTTATGTCATGGGCCAACATAATAAAATAATAAATAAAAATAATAATAAAATTACTTTCAGAGTGGCCCTCATAATTTTTCAAGAGCCCATTGCAAATACATAATGATACAAATATCTGTGGCGATTAATAACTTACAACTGATTTCCCAGAATTCGTCAATGAAAAATATCAGTTCATCAATACTGAACAGTTATCTGGAAACATAGCTGTCATGATTATAATTTCACTTAAAAGAGTTAGGTTGCAGTGTTAGAGAGACACCATAGGATATTGGTAATCTATTAGTCAGGATGTTGCCTGGAGATATACAAAGAAACACCTTGAACCTGCATCTCTAACCCTTCAGATCTTCCTCCACCTCCTATATTCTTGCATGGTTGTGGTAATTATAGGATGAACTTTTTATGTCTTCTGTTGAAGCATTTTTTCCTGATATTAATAATTAAATGTTCAGTAGACCTGAGAATGATTGTGGTTGACTTTGGGTTGGGGTACTGAGTATTCTGTTATCTTCTTTCTACACAGAATAAAAAATCTTCTTTATAAGGCTCAGGAATATTGTGTCTGACAGGAGGATGATTTCCCACACAGATTCAGAAATAGAGAGTTAAGAAATGTAAAATGATAAATAATTTGTTAAAGTTTCTTTCTGCACATATTTATGAACTTACTTTTTAACATATAGAGTAGCAGTATTTCTCACGTATTAGCTGTGCGTAATTTACCAGATTTTAACAGAATACCTGTCTTTTTACCTCCAGACCTTTTCCCCACATCTGGATTTCTCTGCACTGTTTGCTTGTGTCCACCTGAGTAAAACCTTTATATTTTTCTACCTTTGAATAACTCTTTTCAAACTTGGGAAACAGGAGGTTAATCTCAGAATGAGCTGTATTTTCAGTTTCTTTACACAAACTTAGAGTCAGTCCTTTTTAGCAGTTTTAAAGGATTAAAAAAGTTCACAACTTTGGAAACTGGTCAAAAAGTGAACTAAATGAGGGAACAGCACAAAGTAACTCAGTGGATTTGTCTGAACAGCTTTTCTTCTTTGGAAGGATTTAATTTTACTTCAAGCATAAATGAGAAGTCTTTGAGACATCCAAGGTCTCATGGGAGCACAAAAACTACAGAATAAAACTTTTTATACCATTGGCAATGTCTGCAAGGACAATGCCAGGAATGATTATATTTGGAGACTGAATCAACCTTTCACCATAGGGAAGGCTTACAGTTTATTGGTATTGCACTGCTAGTGAGTCACAGCTAAAGAGTATAACATCATTTCATACTTAGCCAGGGAATGAAGTAAAGACTTTTCTTCTGATGGTATCGATCTATCATGTTTCACATGCTTTCATCTAAAACAAATGTGTTTGTTAAAGTAGAATTAATGGGTTACTACCATTCTTAATGACTTTTCAGTTCAAAGCAGGACAGGTACCCCCTATCCTAAAGAATCGTGTTGTAATACTAAAGTAGGTTTGGTCTATGTTTTATCGGTAGGTTAATAAGGTTAGTGCTGTGTTTTCTCCCCAGCAGAGAAAATTGACTTTTTTGCTTTTTTTAGAACTTAATTTTCTTATAATCACAAATTAATGTAAGAAAAGTGTCTAACAGAGGAGGTGTCTGAAAACATTCATATATTTTGTTCTGAATTCTGAATATGCCTTAAGCTTGAAGGTAAGAGGCTCTACAGAGGGATCTGGACAAGCTGGATCTATGGGCTGAGGCCAATAATATAAAGTTTAATAAGGCCAAGTGCCAGATCCTGCACTTGGGTCACAACAACCTCCTGCAGTGCTACAGGCTTGGGGAGGAATGGCTGGAAAGCTGCTCAGTGGAAAATGAGCTGGGGGTGTTGGCAGGCTGAATATGAGCCAACAGTCTGCTTCGGTGGCCAAGAAGGCCAATGGCATCCTGGCTTGAATCAGAAATAGTGTGACCAGCAGGAGGAGGGAAGTGACTGTTCCCCTGTACTTGACACTGGTGAGGCCACACCTTGAATACTGTGTCCAGTTTTGGGCCTCTCACTTCAAGAAGGACATTGAGATGCTGGTGCTTGTTCAGAGGATGGTAACAAGCTGGTGAAGAGTTTAGAGAACAAGTCTTATGAGGAGCAGCTGAGGAAAATGGGGTTGTGTAGTCTGGGAAAAAGGAGGCTCAGGGGAGACCTTATTGATCTCTACAGCTACCTAAAAGGAGGTTGTAGAGAGGTGGGGTTTGGTCTCTTCTCCCATGTGACAAGTGACAGGATGAGAGAAAATGGCCTTAAACTGCTGCAGGAGAGATCTAGGTTAGATATCAGGAAGAACTTCTTTACAGAAAGGGTTGTGAAGCACAGGAACAGGCTGCCCAGGGAGGTGGTCGACTCCCCATCCGTAGAGGTGTTTAAGAGACATGTAGATGTGGTGCTGAGGCACATGGTTTAGGGACCATGGTAATGCAGGGTGAACAGTTGGACTCAATGATCTTAAAGGTCTCTTCTAACCAGATGATTCTGTAATTCTATGATTCTGAGGCCAAAATCAAAAATATGATAACAGCGTATCACTATAGCTCAGGCTTCTGATATATTCTTGTCAGTATACATAGTAAACACTTCCGCAGGATTCCACTTTTCAGTAGGAAATACAGAGAACTCTAATGTAGATCTAAGACACAGAACTGTTCATGTTTTCTAACTGTTTTTCTTTGTAAGTCTGTGAAATGAGAGGCATAGTTTAATATTTTGTTACAATCAGAACTTCAAAATTTCAGTTTGAACTTGCTAGTGGTGTCTTTCATTCTCATGCAGTAGAATGAGTATCTCACAGTTCTGCTTTCATATCCACAAATGCAATTGTATTCATAATTCATTTCAGCAGCTCTGATTTTTTTTTTCTGGAATTTGTTATGTTCAAGAAATAAGACAGAAGAAGGGGCAATGACATCGTTTTGTTACAGATTCTGATGGTCTAGTGGACGAATATGTTTGACATGGTTATAATTTAGCAACAATTCAAAATGATTAATCAATTTAAAGATTAGCAAATGATTTAGTAAAGTATGTTGTAATGAAACAGTGACTTAGTTACAGATTTAATAATTACAAGATTCATGCTTACTACAGGGTATCCTAAATAAACACAAAACATACAAACACACACAGCCAGCCAGAAATACTTGGATCCAGTGAAATATATATGTGTAGGCACCCACACTCGTGAAGGTAAATGTGTATAATCAAAGACCTGGACAGGTGGAAAGGTGGGAGAAAGAGGCTAACCTATAGATAAAATTTCCCTTTTTGAGTTTAGAGTAGATGCAATACATTGACATTCCTCAATGGGTGGTAGTTGATACTCTAGTAGTTTGACTAAACCTGATGTGTTAACTTTGCTGGCAGATGGTCCTGCAGACGCGTCCCAGATCAGGGAAGAAGCTCTTCAGAGCCTGCTGAGATTCAGGAGAACTCAAAAGGTGTCTCACACAGGATTGAGACAATTGACTTTTGTCAGGTACTTTTCCACTTCAGCCCAACTTGGGTGATACACTTTTCTGGTATCCTCCACCAGCTGTGCATAGGCAGAACTTGCTAGATTTTGGGATTCTTGTATTGCCCCGCTTTGGACTATGACCCAAGTACAGGTGTATAAGGCTGTCAGAATGTCAGTTGGTGTTTGTTATTGTTTCCCTCTTCCCTTGATGAGGAGTCAGGTGCACCGAGGTTGTGCCTCAATGCTCTGGTCCACTGCAGGAGGTAATTCTCATCATTGCCCCAAACAATAGAGAAAGCAAGAGACAGATGTGTTAAGGGGGTGTCTTAATGCTCTGGAACACTGCCTTTCACAATTCATACCTGACTTACCAATGGATTGATGTGTGACCCAGGGAAGGGAAGTTGCACCATGTGCCAAATTGCCCAAGAGTGGGGGAGAATCGTACCACCACAGATGGAAAGTGGTTTGTTTATTACAAATGTCTATGACCACAGAATAATATCTGAATATCCAGAAATGATTTGCCCAAGTTCAATTTCAGACACATTTTGAAATAATTTTCAAAGTTTATTCTTAGATTATTGCGCTAGTAGGTGGGACCAATGCAATTAAGACTAAGAGAAATAACACAAGAGTGTAATTTCATTTTTTTATGACAGAAGACATATATGTAAGTTAGACAAAACAATTGAAAATAATTCAGCTGAGTAACAAAGCAATCAATCTTGTTTAAGACTTCCCTACTCAATCAAGCTACACTTCTTTATTTCTATCTTCAAAAGACCAGACTACAAGAAATTAAAGGAAGTTTTTTGGTTTTATTAACTCAACTGAAGCAATTGGGCGAGAAGATTAGGGAATTAAATTAAACTAGGAATATCTTTAAAACATTAATGATAAATGAATAATTGGAATTTGTATCTGAAACAAAGGGGATGAGCTGCAGGACAGGATTCCAGGCACGGCTGGATAAACAGCCACTTCAGAAAGGATATTAGAAACCTTGAAAGAGGAGTGTATCTTGGATGTCAAGAAGTTTAGAGGCAAAACGAAAACTACTAGAAGTCAAGCTGAGTCAGAAGTTGTAAAAGAAATTAAAAGTAAAACTTCATTAGCTATACAAATTGAAAAAAAGATCAAGGAAAACCAAAGCGAAATGGCAGTACATTACATGAAGAGTTGGATATAGATGATAATCTGTTAACGCCTCTAAAAATAGATGAATAATTTGCAGAAGCCTTGAACAGAAACGTCAATCATTACTGCAGACAAGAGTGAAGAGTTGAAAGCTGCCCATAACAGAGAAAACTCAAAGAGAACCATGCACTCATGCTAATAAAGTCAAGTAATCTACATCACAGAATTCCCAAGAACTGTGATAGAAAGTTACAAGTACAAAATATCTGGAAAACAGATTTAATTGCAGTCTCAATATTAGGCTCATGCCATCTGGCTACAGAAGAGCTAATATGGTGCCTTTGTGAGAAATGATTGGAAAAGTAGGTTGAAAGGAACAGATTTGCCTAATCTCAGTATGGTATAATATTCCTTAGAATGAAGAAAAAAAAAAAAGGAATTGAGATAAAAATGCAAGTTGCCATTACAAAAGCAAACTATGCCTCAGATAATATTTTTCATTCAAGATACAGCAAATGTAGTTGATTCTGTTGTTGCAATTGTTATTTTTATATATGAGAATGAGAATGAGAAATAAGATATATCCAGTCAGTCATGTAATGGTGGGAAAGGAGCATAGTAGAAGAATTGGGCACTGAAGACTTTGCTGATGGAATGAAAAAATACAGCAGCTGACTATGCTGAAGAATGTCACTACTGTAGTACATCCATAAGAATCAGTACTGAGATTGACTTCATTAATCACAAGGGCATAAAAGTCAGTCCCTAAAGGGCTGTCTTTTTTTAATAACCTTGCACTAGTGATCTTCACTGATGGCACACAGTTGACAGGCATCAATAACATCGTCACAGAGAATCAGGGTAATATATAAGAAGAAATAGATGATATTAAATTCTAGAGGAAGAGAAATGGGACATAGTATAGAGAAACAAATTGGAGAGGCATGTACCTGGAGATTAATCCACTGGTGGTGCAATGTTTTAAAATTTGTGAAGAACTACCTCCTTTTACAAATATAATTGTGATCTTAGTACAGCATTGTAGATTGTTGGCTTGAGTGCACTGTCAGCTCATATCCAGTTTTTCATCCAGTATGTCAGGACAAGGAAAGAAAATATGGTCCAGTGTATTCTTGAAGATAAACAAAATGTTCTCTGGCACTGACAGTAGCAGGAGTGAGGAACATAACCTGATTTGGGAATGAGGAAAGCTTATTTACTCTATTCACCCACTAAAATTTAGTATTTCTCCTGTGCCATTTCGGGGGGGTGGGGGGTGGGTTGTTGCCATTTATTTCTTCTTCTTTCACTTAATACATTTCTTTCTCTTATGACTTACTACCAAGTTATCAACAGATACCTTGTGTTGTATCAGTAAGCATCTTACTGCTCTTCTTACGCACAGTCAGTTCCAACCAGTTCTAGATGTAGCTGAGATGGGGTCCAGCCTAGTACTTTATGATTTATTACATCCTTATTCCATGACTTAACTTTCTTCTGTCATGTCAGAGTCATTTCTTATTAAACATCCTTTTTCTCCTCCTAAGCGCGTTTGTCCCAGTGTATAAAAAACTTAGGCATTTTTACAAAATTTTATTTGATTAAATGCTCAGTGGAGAAGAGATGAATGGGGAAGTCACAGATACATGTTTTTCTCTCTGACATGCTGAATCCAACTTTAACTAAATTAGTATATAGATAATCCATGAAGAGGAATGCTTTAAACTACCTAACTACCTACCTGAAAATTTAGGGTCAATATTGAAATTTCTTCTGACTGCGGTAAACAGATATTAATTTATAAGCTTTTCAAGTAACACATTTTTGGTACTGTCATGCCCAACTAAAGCATAGGTGTCTAAAGACTGAAGTTTCAGTCGAGCTTGAAGTTTTATGGGGTTTGGCAGCTGAGGCTTCTAAGTGTGTTTTAAAAACACTGGGGGTGAAGCTATTTTTCTCTTGGGAGGAATCTTTTATTGAAGGGAAAATATAAGGCTATTAACTTACCTTGAATGAAATACACATTATCAACTAATAAACATTTACTACAGTTTTCATTCACTTCAGTGGTCGGGAACTGGTTTATATAAGAGAACATGTGTGGTATCGAGAAGCTTAGTTTATATGCATATACATGCACCTGGATTAGAGACATGAAAAGGAAATGGTAATTACAAGTATTTCTGACTAATTTCTCCCTAACCAAGTGAAAAGTTTTATTAACTATAACATATATAATTATAACAAGTTTTACTGCGGAAAACCATGACAACTGCTAATTTTTGCAGGGCAAGTTTTATTATTTAGTTTCCCTGTGTAATACTGTAGTGAAGCCTCATTCTAGTCTTCTGTGAAGTTCTAGGAAGGTGCATGAGTTATTTTCATGTTTGCTTGACTGCCACAACAGAAATATGTAAATCAATCAGAAGACTTTTATATAAAAAATATGCAAGGAGTAACTGTCTGCAGCTGGCAGCTTGTAAGACTACTTTCTCAAAAACAGTATCAACTGTATAAGGTTTAGAAACATTGCTCTTACTAGCATAGTATCTAGAAACAAAGGCATCAATAAATATTTATGAATGCTAGCTATGCAGGATTTAAATAGTGTTTTGCAAAGAATTTTGAACAAATAAAAAGTAAGCATTATTTTATTACAAAGGAGGTGGATTATGAGTTAGAAAATATGAAAGAGCTTTTCAATCACTTAATTTGGATGCGTTTGCTGTCCAGAGCTTTTCCTGCTACAAGATAAGAGGGTTTGGGCATAACGTTAAGTGGCCAACAGAGAAATCTAACCCAATGTCTGGGGGTTCTTAGGGTATATGAAGCTATTTTAACTTTACATTGAGTTTTAGTAGTATTACTATAGCAGAAGGTTTTACATTTCTGTCTAATAAACTTTATGAAGTTACCCAGGTAAAAGACACGTAACTACTGAAATTAGTTGGCATTTTGATTCAATCATCTGTTGCATTTGCTGATTTTTATTTAATATTGTTTTATAAATAAGTAGTTTTAAATCACAATACTCTAAGTAGCTGTATTTTCTTTACCGAATTTCTGCAAAATTACATTTGATAAATTCACCAGAACATGTATCACAATGCTTATATCAAGAATATTGTGAAATGATTCTTTTATCTCTTCATTGACTAGACTGAATTCAGACATATTTATTCAGCTGTTCTACAGACAGAAACTGGAACCTGGTAAAAACCCGCTGCAAATATACTGTACCAAATAACTCCAGAATTTTGTCTTACACAAAATCTGTTTATGTCTGACAGTGCTAGTCTGTCAAACTGAACCCTTACATAGAAAGATTTCTCATGTCCATGTTATAATAACCAGAGAGAGGGGAGAGGCCTTCTAGTGACTGTGTGGTAAAAATCAGCTTGAAGTTTGTAGATTTGGATTACCAAATCTGAAGCCACAAAGTTCAACAAAACAAGGATTTGGAAATGCAAGTCATTTTGCCGCCTCCTTACTGCGTGCGCTATATGTGAAATACAGAGGGAAAAGAAAATAACAAGTAATAGGGCAAAAGTCCTGATCTCCTGAAGGTGAAGGGGGGATCTATTATTACAGTGCTGCCTTCCAGCTTTGAAAAATGTCTTAAACTTCTGTAAATTCTCTCTCTGTAGAAGCTTTATCGAAGTGAATGCTTGAAAAATAATAATCCTAACCTGAAAAATTTGGACCTTGTTCACAGAAGATACTGTAACTGACAAGAAAAAACTTCACCAAATCAGGTTCCTATTGTACAATCTGGCCCCTTCAGCAAAATACCAAAAATAAGTGGACAATTTTCAATAACAAAAATTAATAGACATTTGTTGCAAATCAATTGGCGGTAGAAGATCAAATAAGAATGGGAAGCAACCAATACTTTGAAACCAATCTGTACTTTTTTGCCAGGTGTGGATGTGAGAGTTGGTATTCTAAATTTAAAAAAAAAAAAAAAAGAGTAGATGTTTAGACCAGTGTGACCCATAGTACGTGAGCGATGATACCTCACCCTTGACAAATGGTTTAATTTTTATGTATGTCTTTACTCGGGTGTACTGACTCGTACTGTAATAATGGAATTAGAAATTATTTTTTTGCTTATGTGATGAAATGACTTCAGCTATCTAAATAATCTTTAGCTTAGGAAAGTATAGCTAAACTGTTTTATGCACCTAATGCAAAGAAATCTTACTTGTGACTTGGGGGCTGTGCAGTACAAACAATAAATCATAGTATATGCAGTTCAGATAGATTGGATGGTCCTTCCGCATGCCTATACTTTGATTTTAATCAGAAAATGTCCGTTCCAAGGAAGCAAATCTTATAACAACATTCTGAGATGGGTTTGGGTTTGCTATTTTTCTGAAAATTTCTTAAATCTATGATGGATTTATTTTATTTTATTGCATTTTTTTAAGCAAGCAAGGCATCAACACATAAATTGTTAGCTCACTTACCTCGAAGGCCAGCATTTTAAGTTCCTCTGTATCCTGATTTAAGCTTGACTTCTTTCGCTTCCCAGGTGAAGTGGTAACCGTCAGGCTGTTGGCTATTGAAGATAATTATTTAGCTTACTCTATGTATAGATACTGGAATTAGTCTGAAAGGGGTAGACATACAAAATTCAGAAAGTTTTAATGTTGCCTCTAGGCAGAGTAGAAAAAAAATCTGGTTAAGATAAATTATTAGCCATATATTACTATCACCTTTTCTCCGAAAATTTGCTCTTGTTAAAGTACGGCTCATTTTCCACGTTCCTTCTCTTTTAGTATAAGATTTCATCCTTCCTGAAGGATACAATATGATGTTTAGGTTTTGATTCGCACAACATATTTTGAGCAGTATGTCTAATAAAGACATGCACTCTCCTGGTCTTCTGGTCTATTTAGATAGCAGTAGTTCATTAAATTGATGCTGAGAAAATCTGTGCCATTGGGACTCTTCTGTTCCTGAGCAGGGATTCAATACTTGCTGACAATTTTTCTCTTAATTAAGATCTGTATCTGAGCCTGAATGAACTGTTAACAGAGAACTGCTTACTCAGTATAAGGAGGGAAAAGGGACAGAAAAAAAAAAGCAAAAGAAAATAATACTGTTGCATCAAAGCAAACTGTAAACATAAGAAAAGGTTTAAAACAGTTTTGTCATCGGGTGTCTTTATCTAAACTAGAACTACAGTTTTGTTTAAAATATGAAAAAAGGGAAATAAACAGATCAGCTTGTATTAAACATGCCCTGACAGAAGTATTTGCCTTCCAGCACTCAGAAAGGTAACTCTGAATGCTTAAAAGCTGAACTCCTTTCTTTTATCACATACATCAGAATTTTGGCAACTTGGTATAAAAAAAAAAGAAACAATAAAAAAAGAATAGCCAATTACTCACTAACATTTCAGTGGGATGGCATGAAACAAACCTGTGTGGACCAACCCTTTATTTCAGTGTAAGAATTCAGTTAATATTTTCTCTTGAATATATTTGTGATTAAGTTAGATGTGGTCAAGTTTGAAAAAATCTAATTGGCCTTTTTGATAGGATTTCAGGAAGTGCAGAGATGCTTCAGAAAGCTTCTTCAGAAAGTTTCTTCAGAAAGTGCAGTTCCTATTGGAACTGATTTGATTGTATGAAACAAAATCATTTTCCATCAATGGCTCTAAAGGCAGATGCTACCACCAGAGGAAGAAAAGTAGAACCCATCTGACAAAAATTATTCATTATGCCTATACGGTGGTGCAGCTGTCTTCAGGTCTTGGATCAGGTTTTGTCTTTTCTTGAGCAGTTGTGCTCCTCTGGCCAAGCATTTCTCAACAGTTTCAAGATTCAGTTGACACTTCTTGCAGACCAGAGGCAGAGTATGATGCAACATGCAAGGAGGGAGTTTGTGTTCAAGTACAGGCTTGATCCTCCCAATTCAATGGTACAAATACAATGCCACATTGCACCCAGGGACAGCACACACTGTCCTCAATATTCAGTAGTGTTTTCAAAGATGTAGTACCAATCTTTCAGGTATTCTTTTGCAAGGGAGGTTGAGGACAAAAAAGGAATGAACAAAAAAAGAGAGAGAAGCCTGAACCAGTAATTGTTTAGAAAAGGAGAAAAAAATACTAAACTAGTAAACGTTTTTTTAATTAGCTTTTGAGAAAATGCAGGGAAAATTATTTTTCTCCTCTTATTCATTCTTCCACAATGATCATTTTCACCTCAAAATAGCCCCAAATATAGAGACTTTAACTCTTCATGTTTTCATCCTTTAATGACCTTACAGCATTATTTAAGGATCTCATCATCATGAATATCACATTTTGTTTCTCTAGTTCCTGTTCTGATTTTTTTTCTGAATATCCTCCTGTGTATTAAATTCTCAGTTTACCTGAATTCTACATATTGTAATTTTTAAATTAGCTGATGGAAAGGTTTCACTGACTGCACATGAACTGTTCAGGTTTGGCTTTAGTGATTGGTTTGTAGCACAGTCTCATGGTGGACATTTAGAAAACATATTTTCTCATGTGGAATAAAGTTAATGTGATTACTAACATCTGTACTGGCTCAGGTGAGTGCTTTTTTTTCTTTTTCTTTTTTCTTTTTTTTTTTCATGAAGATGGATCTCTTTTCCAAATATCACATCAGCCTGAGTCATGTCATCGGGATCTTTTAAGCAGCTGTTAAGGTACTAATAATGAAAACCTGTTTTCTGTGCTGCCAGCTCTGTACAGATGATGTGGACAACTACTTTGGGAGTAGGAAAACAAAATCCTTCAAGTTGCTGAAAATCTATAGTGGAGAGAGGAGTTAAAACTTCATGGATTAACTGCTGAAATAGCATATGTAAGCAGTTCATGATACACAGACAAGAAGACTGTTGTATTACTCACTTCTATTGACTTCTAAAATGTTTCTCCTCATCCCCCCTCTCTGAAGTGTCCCACTGACTAACAAAATAATCAGATATGTTTAGTAGACAGCAGGCTAGATTCCAAGCTGCAAATCCATGAAAACTCTGCATGTACTTACTCACTTTCGTTCCTCCCAAGTCTTTGACCTATTCTAGCAAGGAGCTGTGAATTAAAACGTAGTCACTGAGCCACTCATCTGCCTGCTACAAAACTTCATTCCAGGCAACTCGTTGCTGCTTGAACAAGGGCATTTGACAGCTGGGTAATCTCTCTGCAGTCAAAAATAACTTACTACTGTATCGCAGTTAAGTGTCCCATATTTGAAGAAAGAAAGAAACATGAACCATGGATTTGGTATTGTGTGACCAGTGTCCAACAAATTTACTGAACGCAATACAAAAATATTTTGTTGTAGCATCCTGCATAGATAGTCCTTTAAAGTTTTGTGGTTTGGTATTCTTAGTAGAAAACAAAAGAATCTTTATGGACAAAGAATTTGTTTACTGTGAGAAACAGATCAAGAATTCTGCAGAAATGATGAGGCTATGCAAGAGTCTAAGCCAGTCTAAAGCCTGTTTCACACAACTGTTATTTTTTGCAGCAATAATTTATTGAAAGTGTGCTTCGAGTATGGATATGTAATAATCACATAAACGTTTTACTGTGCAACTCTGGTACCGATATATTGTGTCTTTTTTAAACTAGAATGTAAAACACACATATTGGAAGCAATCTGGCTAATAAAGTCGAAAATAAAGATGAACTTTGAAAGAAAACAGAAAAATTATTCATCAAGAGAAGGAAAATGTAAGCAAAACAACACATAAATGAAAAAGAGGCCAGACCAACTTTCTAAGAAATCATACTAAATTTCATAAATATTTTAAATGTATTTTTTAGGGAAGCAAATGGATGAAAAAACAGTCAACAGAAACAGTCCTTTGGAAAAGATGTCATTTTCATTTAACTCCATTATAAAGACTTGAAAGGCCATATTGCCTATTCAGACTAGCACCATCTGTCAACAGAGCTTATAGGCTGCCCAGTGGCATGGTTGTAGCCTATGATGCTAGGTGTACACAGAATGAATTCCCAGTGTCAACAGCCTTATCTCAACCCAACTTGAGTTAAGTGTGCAAGAAAAGGACAGCTCAGAGGTGGGGTGAATCAAGGAACTGAAATATAGGAGCACTGTAACAGTGCTCCTCATTTTTTTCAGAAATTCTGAGTAACAGATCACACCTCTACTTCAGCTGTTACAGCGCAAAAAGAGCTGTGATCACAGATGTCTCTGATATCAGGAGCGTCATGCCGTGCTGAGACCAGTAGTAGTCAGCAAAGCTCCCTTCTATATAGTTAAGTAATGGAAACATGTTTGAACTGCAAGGTTCACAGGGAATGTGATCTATTTCTTATTCAGGCTGAATCTAAAGGACACTATACATGTTAATTTTTTCCACAAAAAACCACAGAAGGTCTTTTAAAAACATACATCTGCTAGGATTCCATTTTTCTGTTTACTAGTAAGAGAGAAGTTATTTGTCTACAAAATACATATATTTTACTCAGAAATTCCATAAAAACAAGTTTTTTCATCAGATCAGAAATTTGACATTCTTATACCAATATTTAAGTTTTGTATATTATCCCTTTTGGTGCTCAGTGGCGAAAAATATGTTTTGAAGCATTTAGAAATTAATGACACTACAAACTTTTGACCTTAATCCACAAGTAAGCCACTGAGCCACAGCCACATCAATTACAAGGTTCAGAGCACTCATTGCCATATTAAATGCAACTTGCCATGGGGAAAAATACAGGAAAAGGGAGGTCAGAACAGATGGTTTGAGTTTTTTTTTAAAAATGTCTGTGTGATCACAGAAATTATTTTTCAGGTAACTGTGCAAAGAGATTAAACTCAGGCAGTTGGAGCATCCTTATCCCACTGCAGTGTCCCTCAGTATATTTCTGTTACAAAAAATAATGATGGATAGGCTCATTATTGGACATAACCATCTTTAAAATGGGTTTACATTGCAAAAAATATGTTTATAATATTCAGCTATTGGCATAGTTTCCTGTGAATAAAATTTGTAAGCATCTTCTAGAGTCTCCTACATAACTTGGTGTAACGATTTCCATGACTGACAGCTACTTTTGGATTCAAAGATCTGTATCCAAATCCAGATGGGATATAACATCTGTAATGATACCCAGTTAGTGGCTGCAGTTCTTCCACGCGTTGAGTCTGATGCAGGTTTGTGTGCACTGCCCTGGAATGTTGTGTATTCCAAGTACGTACTGTATTAGAACAGTTTTCTTGTTTTGGCCCTGGGCATTCTGCACTTGTTAACACAGCAGATATACTGCATATAAAGGTCCTCTCTTTTACTGAGTAGAAAATAATTTTTTTATTAACGTTCTAACCAAGAGACATCCTTGCTTTTTCTCCAAAGCTAGAGCAGATGCAACTGAAGTATGACATTACCTGCTCAGGACAACTGTCTTGAAACCTCATCAGGAATAATGCAGAGTATGTGAATTTATTATACTTGGAGCTCCATCATCCTAAGATTATAGTAAAGAGCATATAATACACATCTAGATAGCCACTGGAGATAATCTATTCCACATTTGAGAGTTTTGTTATGTTTTTAAAGACAAAGTTTTCAGGTCAAGATTGAGAAAAAAAAATCCTAGGAATCTTTGTCCAGCTTGAAACAATATTATGGTCCTGATTTTTAAAGGATGCCAACTTGAAAGTGTATATCCCATAAAAATGAGCACCTAAAGCCACTTGAGAAAAATCTGGCATTGGTCCTTACACTGTAAACTTCTGTTGAACTCAGACGACTAACTGTGTCTAGTGACTATCTTAATATATATTTACTTGTTCAGATATTTCATAATCATGACTGAGTATTAATTTTTCTGTTTTGTAAAATATCTTGGAAGGTGTTGTGAAAGGTGCAGTAACTTAATAATCAACTTTAATACATGTAAATACTACTTCATTATTATTCTTTTCATTTATGTCCTTAATGTTCTCATTCTCTCATAAAAACTGCTTTCACACAAAGTTTTTCCTCATTTCCACAGCTTTTGTTCATTTTCAAAGGGCAAAAGGTTGGAGAAGAGGAAAATTCTAAGGGGAATAAAAAAAAAAATAAATATGCAAACCCATTCCTGAAATTTTAATAATAACTGTTAGGGACTTTCTGGAGGGATCTGGAAAAGAAGACTTTAATCCCAACTAAATAATGACATTATTGAAACAATATTACAGAAACTGTTTTAAATCTCTTTACGGCTCCTTCCCATTTAGAATAAAAGCATGTTTAATGTAATTTGATTTCTAAGACTCAGCTCTCTCCTGCTCATTGTGAAGGTCTTAGCCACAAGTAGAAGCCCCTCTGTGGCTCCTATTTCAATCTAAAATGTATCAAAATAACTACTAATATATACCTGCAGATCTTCATTAAAAGTGAATTAAGCTAAATTCCATTTAAATAACTTTGAATATGATTTAGACAGTTAATTAACCTAAGCCACTCTGAAATTCATTAATTTTGTGACTAATTGTTGAAACAATTTTCCTGAAAATTGTCAGGATGCAACTAACACTGGTATTGCCTTTGAATTTCAATATTTGCAGTCGTCACATAGGAGAAACATAAACTGCTGTCAGAACAAACCTTTGGAGTAGATAGCTCTGCAGTCATATATCATACAACACATATTGAAAAGCTGGTAGAGTGTATTCTGAATTTTAAAAACGTAACACATTACTGATAATGTAGTATTTGGGTTGGGTTTTGTTTTGTTTTGTTTTTTAAGAACATTAAAGAATCACTGTATCCAGCTAATGGAATATATACACATGATCACTGTGATTCTTTTCAAAGAACCAAGGGTGACAACAATGGTGACCACATGGAGATTCCCTAGGAATACGATTCATGAGCCTGTGGTACATGAATTGTAAGGGCAGTTGATTCAGCTATAGTCTCAAAACATTTACTGCAACAGAAGGACAGGTGACATCTGAACTCTGATCCTTAAGAGCTAGTGCTTGAAAAGGATATTTTCCAAGTGCACTACGATACAGACCTTGATTTAAAAGACATGTTGAGCTGCTGTATTGATTGATGGATGCTGTTCCTGTTCCCTTCTTTATCCCTTTGGACTTCTCAGCAGTTTGCTTATGCAAGTATTTGCGGATGGTTTTCCCTGATTATTTTCTTGCTTCATGAGGAAGTGTCTTTCCACGATGACCAAGCATGGAGCATATAAGCTTCATAACAGCCCAGCCTATACTGTAGCACAAGGTAATACACCCAAGGGAAACCACAAAACTGACTGCATATTTTACTGAAACTGTAGGAAAAGGAGACTTCTCACCACAGTAAATCAGCACATAAAACAAATAAAGCCAAACATCACTATTCCAACCAATTCCAAAAAACTTGGGCGGGGTGTGTGTGTGTGTGTGTGTGTGTGTGTGTGTGTGTGTGTGTGTGTGTGTGTGTGCGTGTGTTTGTGGTGAGGTGGATTGCAGGGAGGGGAAAGCACTTGTCCTAACCCCAAAGCTGATTGACTCTGGAGAATACTTTAATGCATGTGGTGTTGGGCTGTTGGCAGCGATACCCTGTGCTTTTCTCCTCCATGACCAATTTAATTCAGAGCTATAGGAATCATCTGTATCTGTGTGAGAGGGACATGTAAAAATTACATTTGAATATGATGCAATCTATTTTATTAGTTGGAAATCACACATAGCATCACAGCTATACTGCTAAGGAAGAAAACACAAGGGAAAAGCAGACCGGGGAAACGAAATGTGTGAGGCAAGTTCTACTTCATGCTTACCCTAATTAATTCTTTCTTTTGCAGATTGTCTAGGATTACTGTATGATGAACTAGTGTGAAATATCTAATGTTATATATCCAGATTTTCTATTTTATTTCTTGCCTGTCATGCGAAAAAGTCACAATAAGCTCATATATTTTTAAAATCTTACATATTAATGCAAATGGTATTTTAGGGGATGGGGAGAAAAGGGCTAATTAATATAATTATTTTCTTTTTCAATACCAACACAAAAAAAATCTACAAATGACCTAACAGCTTTTAAGAAGAGTGACCTTTCCTTGATGACTCCTTTAAGTCCGTAAACAGAAAACATTAATCAGTTAGCCTGAAAGACAATGTCTTTGCCTCATTTCCTGAAAAAATTAGTTGCATAGAAAGGTCATGTACTGAGTCTTGTAAACCTGTGACAGACTGAGTATACAGAATAGGACCAAGCTCCTGTCCAAGTTTCTGCTTTCTCTTCAATAACTTTGTGGCTTTAATATTCAGTATTTCATTTTGCTTTTTAAGTAGTTGCTGTTTACAAAGATGAAAAAAGGTTATTTCAAATAGAGTGAAGGCTTTACCAGAGTTAATACATTTAACAAGATGTGAGTCTGTGGAGAGGACTCAGAATGTAGTGGTCAAGAATAAAACCCCTCTATCTGCCCCGATTTATTGCACATAGTAGGCAAATGACAGTATTTAACTGATAAAGACACATTTTGTGCACTACTGAGGATAGATACAAGGGTCAGAAAGGATGTCAGCTTGGACTGAGTCCATGCTTATGCTAATGGGCACCAGGAATGCTCACTGATGCTTAGGCCAGTTGGCCTGGAGTAGCCTGTCATGGTGTTAATAACCTATTTTGGCCTTTAAAAGAGTGTGACTGCATTCAAACTGCCTGCTGCGAATGACCTCTGCGATGTTGTAGCTGTATTTGGAAACTGCTGCAAGAGTAATGGTTGATGCGGGCCAGAAGTCTGCTAAGGACCGTGATATTAATTTTAAACTACAGATGATCAGATTCCAGGGCTAGATGACATTTCTGGTCGCTGTTTGATATATTAGTACAAATGCAGTCTCTAGGTCCCTACCCATAATCCACTACTCTTAAATAATATAGGAATCATCCATAAGGGTAGCTATGCAGAAGAGATGCTGGGTTCATAAAGCTATTTCTATAAAACAATGTGTTTGTCTTGGAAAAGCTGAAGAACATGCAGATGTCAACCATTCAGAATCTAATTTTCAGTAAAGAATATATTTGGACACTCCACTGTATGTGCAAAGATATTTTTGTTTTCCTAATTTATGCTTCTTTCCTAACAATTCAAAACACTTTTCGTTCCAAATATTCTTGCCACGCTGAAAGACAATCATCTCCATAAAACATATATACATGAATACGTACGTGAAATATTAAATGCAGACATGCACACCAACACATACACACCCCCACATGTATACTCTCCAATGCAATGTGCCTTTTATTGCTGTCAATAATGCTGAGAGGTTTTGTATTTTTGTGTTTCTGTTTTATGGGTTTTGTCTTTCTGAAAATGGGAACTGTGACTAAACACTCACTCTGTAATTCCTTTCTACTCCATACATCCATGCTGCCACAATCTCAGGAGTTTACTGCACATCTTGAGGGATCTTTTGCAACAGTCCTTAATTATGCCATGAGGAGTAATAAACCACTTATAATATTCTGCACTTTAAAAGACTTGTATTCTATTTCATTAGTGGCAAAATTTAAAAGGGTAAAAAAAACCCTTCTTTTTTAGATTCAACAAATTTAATAGTGATTGTAGCAAATAAAATTCTAAATAAGGACAAATTGACTTGTTAATATCCCTTTTTTAAAAAAAATCGTTTTATTTTAAATTTATTGCAATAATTTCCTTTGTTCATTCTTAAAAGTATTTACATGCTTAACTACTATCAGAAGTAATATTAACATCTTCAAACCATGAATTTTTATGATGTTTCTCTAGTTCATGTGAATAGCAATGCTTATGTTTCTGTTTCTGTCATGGATTTAAGGACAACTAAATTAATTAAGCTCCAACAACACAAAATTACAATGCTGTGGGTATTTCTTGTGTATTTCATCAATGTAAGAACAGGATTTTGGAAGATTTAACACAGCTTTCTGTTTTTTCACCTACATAAGGAATGCAATCCAGTGCTTGGTCTACATTAGTATCTGGAATGCTTTTTTAGCTATAAAAATCTATCAGAGAATTTTGACTGTGTGATGTGTGTTGTATTGGATAGTCAAATAATTCAGAATTCAATAAACTCTGTACAGTTTTCAACAGCCTCAAATTAACTTGTGTGAGAAGAGTAATTATTTTTCAAATTTTAACATATGGTGCTTTTGCAAAATTTCTTAACATGCAAGCTGAAGTGTGACTGTATCATCCACATAAATTAATATAGAATAGTGTACTAATACTAAGGAATGAATGGTACAATATTCTGGGTGTATCTAAAATAACACTCTGACGTAGACCTGCATTCAGGCTGTAGATAGTTGTGGCATTTCCAAATATTTCTGTGATTTCTTTAACCTAAAATTAATTATATACAAGAAGTAATTTACTTCATATTCTTCAGTCAATTAATATGCTTTAAAACAGAAAAAACCTGTAACTCTTGTAATCATTATTTATTCTTTTATTCTGTTTGTCACCGTAGTTCTATTGTTAGAATTCTACACAATGGAAATACATCAGAATAAAGGAACAGAAGATCAGATCACCACAGCACTATGTAAAATAAGGAACAGAGCAAGCTCCAAACTAAACATCTCTTGATAGTTAGTGTAGAAGTTCTTAACCTTTGGAGTCTGAAATTATGACAGTTAACATTTGAGGGTGCTTCTTAATATATATTTGGCAGCAGAACAGCCTATTTTCATAGCATCCCTAGTGCAAAATATATGCCTGTGGTGTTTTTGGTCTGAATCCAGCCTTCGGGTTTCATGACTTAACTTTCAACACCTCTCCTTGTAATAAATCATAATAGGCAGTGAGGAATTTACTTATAACACATGAAACTAAGACCCTGAGTCATGGAGACACCAGAGAAATCTGGGGTTTCCACATCTGAGGAGCAAACCGAGTATTTTTGACATTGCAAATTCATGTTAGCAAATGGTGGTCTAGTAACACTACAACAAAACAGCCCTATTGTACAATAAAGTCCGTTGAGCTCTCTTCACCATGGCTAAATTAGCAGGTTAATATGAAACAGTGAAAACTCAATGCGAAAAAATCTCAAAGGACTCAAAATCACTACAAATATGCACCACGAGACTGTTTTGGGAAATTAAAAATAGCTTTTAAAGATTAGACTTCCTGGAAGATGTAATGTGGAAAAAGAATTTTTTTTTAATGTACAAGTATCGCATCCTATAAAGAATTCCTACTCACACAGATAAAATGGGCTTTGAGCCTCTGTCCCATCTTTGGGTTTGAAGCCTGATTGAACAACTGAATACAAGATGTCAGAGACATCAAAAAGTATAGAATTAGGCTGATGAATGTGGTAATTCTCAAAACCTTTGTTTGGTTTATTAAATCTTTTTTTAGGCATTTTTCCCATGGATTTTTATCAGTTGTTAATGTTTTCTCCAGGTGTAGGTGGGAGTAAAAAAGAAAAAAATGGAAACCAAGCCAAACCAAAACAGAAAAAGCAAAACAATTTCAAAGAAATAAGTGGAACAAACTTCCTAAAGCAATCAGGGAAAAACACAAGCATTTTCATTTGGATTAATTGAGAAACATTCAAATGAAAAAAACTTGTCACCAAAAGAACAGCGGGGTTTTTTTGCTAAAAAATTATTGCTCCAAAGAGTGGGACAAAAATCCAGAATTTTATTGCAGAAGATGAGAATCCAGATAAAGGATGCAATGTGTAGTATCTTCTTGTCCTAGTTCAGTGTGAGAAGTGATATGAGCCAGTGAAGGGGAAAGTTACGCTGTAAAAGCAACTTTTACTGTTTTGACTGCCCAAATCATTTGGCTGACTGAGGGGGACAAGTTGCATGGAAAATCTTGTCCTTTACCTCTTTTCACCATTAAAGACTGACTCTTCAGAGGACATTTTCAATAACAGTAGAGGAAGAAAAACAGGATCCCAGGGGAAATGTAGGTAGAAAGTACTAGGGACTTCAGACTGCGAAAACAAATAGCACAAAAGCAACAAGGACACACTGAAGTGAGCCTAAAAAGGGCCGCAAGATGACTGTGGGACCAGAGCATCTAATGCACAAAGAAAGGCTGAGAGAGCTGGGACTGTCCATCCTGGAGAAGAAAGCCTCTGAGAGATCTTGTTGATGTGTACAAATACTTGATGGGGTAAACTAAAGAAGATGGAGCCAAGATCTTCTCAGTGATGCCCAGTGAATGGACAAGAGGCAATGGGTGCAAACTGAAATACAGGAAATTCCATTTCAACAGAAGAAACCTTTCTGCTCTGAGGGTGATCAAATCCTGGACCAGGTTGCTCTAGTATTGATAGGCTGTGCATCTTCATACTGGGAAATACTTAGAACCCAGCTGACTCAGCTGCCCCTCATTTGAGCAGGAAGGTGGGCTAGATGATCTCCAGGAGTTCCTGCCAGCCTCATAAATTCTGTGTTTCTGTGTAAACTGCTCCCCCTACTACGAAAAAAAGAATTATAAGAGTAAAAATATTTCAATTTTTGATAACTCCTTTGTCAATCTAAGTGTTCAAAAAATTTGGAACTGAATGTTTTAGAAAATAATTTGGCTTATTTTTATTTGCTGTTTTATAAGTATACCTACCTAAAAGCAAGTTTTTTTCAAACCTAACAAACAAGTAAACAAAAGACACTAAGAAATTTGACCAGACGTGTATCAAAATTTTATCTACTTTGTATCTTTTATTTTCAAAGTAGTAAAAAGAATCTTTTTTTTACAAACGAGATATTAGCTTAGAGACTTCTTTTATATTTCCTCTTGTAACCCCTTTTGTTAAATATTCATTGCTAAGTAAGTGGATGCAAACTATTAAATATTTCAGTTAGAAGGCATTTGGGGTGAGGACTGAAAGATACAGTGGAACCAGGAAGCTGTAACTTAGCTTTTTAGTATTTAGAGGCAAACTGGTTTTAGGCCATAAAGAGGTAGCTCACTGACACTAATGTGAATCTAAACAGAGAACAAATTGTAAATAATTATAGTTTATTGATTTTTGACTAAATGATACGCAGTTGTAGCAAGCACAATGATGCTGTGAAAGTAATCACTAAATGGAGAAGGCTGGATTAAATAAATAAGCAACAGTGTACATTATACAGCTTAGAAAGCAGTAAAGTCATACAAGGACATCCCTGTTTTACTTACAATAAAAGCCAAAAAACCCAAACAAAAATAATTGTACAATATTCAGCAGACAAATATCTCCATTTAATTGTTACTTTGAAAAGACATATGAAAAACATTTTCACATTAACATATTGTTTATTCTTACGTGTAATTGTAAGACAGTAGGCATCAGAAAGATACCTGTGTTGGGATGACACCTACAAGGGGAAATAAATCCATTTACATTTGAAAGCTGCCTGCCAGGAATGGATATTTTTATAAGGGACATCCTTTGAAAAATAAATCAAGGAGTATCATTTGGTTCTACTGCACATTACCTTCCATTTAGCCGCAAATTGCAAAATGACGAAGCTGTCAGGTGAAAGTACTACATAGTTGCACTTCCTCCTCCAATAAAACCCTTTCCCCAATAACTCAACCAGAATAAAATATTTTTTTCATGTGGATCCAAAAAACCTCTGAAAGGACCACTGTACTGAAAATATTTTTGCTTATTCAAAACTCATCTTAATCTTTTCCACAGAAAAAAAAGCATAACAATTTTAATTTAAGTGTTGAAGAATGGAGATATTACTTTTAGGTTAATGTGAGAATGTTTATGTGTTCATTGATTTTAAGACACAAGCTTGTGCCCTCTTTATGCTTACCTTTGAGTATGTTTTTTAATGCTGTATAAATAGAAATTTGAAAAAGGGAGAAATATATTGGCAAGGATGTAATAATATCACATAGTTAACTATAAGAAGTAGAAAATATACGAGTATTTAACTAATCAATGTATTGAACAACCTGATTAAAATTCAAAGTAGGACCTAGCTTTGAAGTTGTCCCTGCTTTGAGCAAATGGCTGGGCCAGGTGACCCCAAAGGACTCTTGATTTGACCTACATGAGTGGGAAAAAAAAATACAAACTGAGATTTTTTTTTTTTGTATAAATGGAAGGGTGCTATTCCTAAAGCTTTTGTTGTTGCTTTTCTAGTTTGCAGATAGCTGAGGCTATCCTTTATTTTACAAGTTTTCTTTGTTTTTTTTTTTTTTTATGATTTTAATGAAATTATCATTTTAGTTTAATAAACTATGTGGAATTCTGGTTGAAATTGAATTTCCTGTCAGCCTTTGAAGTGGATATCAGAAGAAGTTACAGAGTGTTATTTTTATAGTTTATCAGAAAGCAGCTATTTTTCTTTTACAAATTATTCATATCTTAATAAAAACAGCATTATTTTTATATAAATTCTGTATAAATTATGCAGACAATTTACAAGAGCAGGGTGAAACTCTGAGAAAGAGCACAAAATCCCCTTTGACATCCTTTATTATCCTGATAATCTTTGACGTAGTTATACCTTAATTATATTTCTCAGTTTCTATGGGGTATATTTTTGTTCTTGTATTGAATTTGCTGATTGATGTTTTGTGAAAACAATATTTAGATCTTTAAATGTATAAACAGATATTTTTGTCACATATTAAAAGAATACTGCTTCATAGCTTAGGTATTTGAAAGCAAGATGAGGAAAAAATAATCCTCTAGAACTGTCAAAATTAATTAAAATCACAAAATCTAACACTTATTTGAGACTTTTATTATCTGTCTTTGATTATTCGGTCATTTGTGCATACAAAATATAACTATAAAAGGAACAAGAATGTTGAGCTATTGTGAAAACAAACTTCATAGCCTTGGAAGAAGAGGATTTCTCCAAAACAAAGATTGAAGGCAAGGCTGAGCATAAAAAGGAAACTGATTTTTGAAGAATCATGGCTAATCATTTCAATATAGTTTAAATTACATTTTGAATCATATGGGGTCTTCGCAGTTGCTGCCATTTATATAAAACATATAATATATAGGGGAAAAAACACTTATGAAGGGAAAAAAGAGCACTAATTCTAGTAAGTGATAAATTGGAAATGGCAGAATTAACAGCTCATTTGTACCCTCCTCTAAGAAAACTCATTCCATAATGGGTTTCATCTCAATCAGCATGAATTTCAATTTTGAAACACATACATGTGATATATAAGTAGCTCACACTTTAAATGCCAAGGTGTCCCTTCCTCTTTGGTTTTTTTTTTATTTACCTGACTCTCATATAAATGAAGCCAATACTTATTGAAATATAAATCAGTGGAATGGAATGGAATGGAATGGAATGGAATGGAATGGAATGGAATGGAATGGAATGGAATGGAACGGAATGGAACGGAATAGAATGGAATAGTTTTCAGTTGGAAGAGGCCTACAGTGATCATCTAGCCCAACTGCCTGATCACTTCAGGGTTGACCAAAAGTTAAAGCATGTTATTAAGGGCATTGTTGAAATGCTTCTGAAACACTCACAGGCTTGGCACATCAACCAACTGTCTAAGTAGCCTCTTCAAACGTTTGACCACCTTCTCAGCAAAGAAATGCGTTCCTATAAATCATGACATATAATTCGGTTTGTGAAAAAGTAGGGAGAAAGAAAGAGCATTTTTTTTTATTTGCCCACAGAATCTTTTTGTTAAATATTCTACTATCCCAATATAATTGATAGGGAAATTAATTATTTTTGCTTACACTTATTTTCATTAAACCTGGCTGTAAGCTTTCTCATGAAACAGTTTGTCATAGAAAACGGTTTTGTGGGAATTTCTTGATGGTTTGTTTTCTCCTTGTGAACTAAGTTTTTTTTTTTCCTACTTCTTGTTATCAAATTATTTTATTACTGCAGTTTTCATTAAAACAAACTTGAGCAATCAATTCCTGGATATTCTCTGGTGAAAGGATTTCAGTTTTGATCTACAGAAGGCAGAAAACATAATCTTAGAATATCTAGCTGATGAGAATCAGTTTTGAAACCACATTTACAAGACTGTGTTTAGGTGTACAGGTGCAATTTCTCACTATTTTTGCAATATACACCAAAGTAAAGCATTTTATACAATACAATAATTTGTCATTAATTTAATATGATAAATCTTTATATAGAATGATACCAACCCAGACGTTAACCTATGAATTAAACAGCTATTAATGTTTGAGTATGCTGTGAACTGACCATTTTATTCTAATTGCTTTGGTTTTATCATATGAAGTTTTAATCATGACAAGCATTTCTTGTGAACATTAATAGAAACCTTCATTAAGTTTAAATAAATTAATCCAATTGACTTTTCTGCCTACCGCTCCAAAGGCAGTAAGGAAGATATAGCCCTATAAAAAGATGTGCTTTTCTTTGCTCCATATATTGTATTTGTTCAGGTGATTCTTAACTCTATCTAGTACTTCTGAAAAACTCTTTATCTTTACTATTTCTCTGCCTGAACAAAAACAATTTTCCTTCCATTTTCTTATGAAAAGTTTCTGGTTAGGAACGTGAAGCCTAAAGTGGCATAAACTCTGAAAAATATGCTACAATTCCCAGTTTAAATTCTCACAATTATTTACATTTAACTGTGCATGTTCTTCCTATATCCTTCTGTGAAGTTCCTAAAAATTAATTTACTGTTTGTAATAGATATGATAATAGTATGGTAATTATTTCCCTAGGCTCTTTGCTCCAAGTACAAGTCTTTGTAAGTTTTTAAAAAGGTCTTTTTCACTTTTTGGGAACTAGTTACTTGAAATTTGGAGTGTGATTCCAGTACAAAACATAAACAGCAGAACACCAACTTTTTTGTCGAACACTTTAACATGAATCACTGCTTAACAAACCTCTTTAATTTTATCTCTGAGGTTCAGTTTATAGCAGCTTTGCTGATGCAAAGGAGCCATATATCACCTAGAGCTGGCCCCAGAGGAAGATCTCTAACAGTGTGGAGCTGATGGGGCAAAGCCTGCACTAAACACTCTCCTAACTTAGCCTGTGGGATGCTGGGACATGACCAAAGGAGATGGTGGCAGAGGAGAAAGTGTTACAACAGTTTGCCTATACTCCAGCTGTTCTTAGCTGCCGCAATGGCCCTTTGCAGTTGAACATCAGTTATAAAAGGGGTTTGCCTGCCGTAATTTCTACCGGGGACCAGCCTGCTTTTGAAGCAGCCTGCACATATATTTTTACAACCGTGTCTCCTCACTGTTGTGGCATTATACTCCACAGGTAAAAAAAAAAACCACAGCACCAAAACCCGACAAAAAACACAGTACATTACAATAGATGATGAAAAGCAGAGGATTTATTTAAGCTAAGTACAATGTTTAGGATGAACACTTTGCTGACACAGTGAATTTCCCCAACTTGTCATTGGTAACTTTCAACTTCACAAAAATATACACATCTGATTTACAGTAAGCTCAAGTGTTTGATCTGGCAAGGAATGGAAATTAAAAAGGACAAACACAATAGTCTGATATTTAGCCTAATATTAACCACATTTTTCCTCAGCTGTCACAGAAAATTGCAATAGATTTTAGGGAAGGTGGAGTGAGTCAGAGCATTTGGCAGGGAAGAAAGGTGTTCAGCTGGGGCAATTCTAACAAGCAGATTAATTAAAATGTAATAGGGAACCCTGAGCACCAGCCAGTTTGAATAAATATGTTTAGAACTGATGGAGTGCCTTAAACTTTTGATCAAAACTGCAGATTGCTATTGCGTAAATTATGCCCCCTTAAAGGGCTTGCTGCTTTCTAATGGTTAACTTGGCTATTCTGTATTTGCAAATGGATGGGCACTTCTTACACATGCTTCTGAGCTCTGTCCAGGCTTACATGATTTCCTTATTTTCTCTCTTAAATAATAATAATTTGAAATATCTATGGAAAAGATAAATTCTCTTATGAAAAGAGTATTCTTTTATGTCTTTCTGCAGCTTATATGAGGCTTACTTACCCTAGGCCTTTTGCATCTCCTTGTCTTCTCCCACTTCGGACATAGAAATACAAAACTGTGAGATGTAAAATATGACCGTAGAGGTGATAACTTAAGAGTGGCAATGAGCTTCTATTTAGAAAACCTATGGCTAAATAACTCCAGCCAAGGCTCTTGAATTTGGTGGCATCTCTGATAACAAAACATAAACTGTTTGGAGACCTCTGACTTGGAGGAAGAAGAGTCCAGGGTATGAATCTAACTGAAGAATCTGTACTCCGTGCAGCACAGAGAAAGGCATCTAATTCTAAATAGGAGAGCAGCTTAAGACTCAGCTTCATGCTTTTCTCTTTGTGTTATTTAAGGCAATTCCTTCCTGAGAATGTTGGTTGTAGCAATTCCTTTTTAGAGATCCCAAATATTTTCATGCTTGGAACCTAGGGAAGCAAATTTCAGATACCTAAGCATAGGTTTCTATAGCTATTTTATATGCAATATAGCATATGAAGCCTTCCACGAGCTGTCAGACCTGGGATGTACCTTGTACCTTTGTTGCACCTTCTACAACCTTGTCTTCCACTACTGCTGATTGTTTTCTCTGAATGGACCCTGGAGGGATGACGGACTTGATTCATTCCCTCACACTTTCTGGGGCTGTCATTGAACCCTATCACCATCAGCCAGGTCTGCCTCTACAGCTCCTGTGGCACCACTTACTGATAGAGAAGGCACAGCCTGTGCATGGGTCACACTTATTTCCCGCCTCATCCCCTTCTTGGAGTAGATGTGCAGATATTGAAATAAGCTGAAGATCCTAAACTGTTCTTGTTTATTGCAAACAGTTGGTTTTCATATACTCTGTTGATGTGACACATTACTTATAATTATACATACAAAATAAAATAAAGAGTGTCACAAGATCTTTGAAAAGCCCGCGTACATTTTTGTCTGATCTGCATCTTTTCTACTCTGACTCCCAAGGATATCCTTATGACCAGTGTAAGGGTAGAACCAGAATCTGAAAATTAAAAGCTGTATCACACCAGTTGAAGCACGATATGCAAACATCAGCCATTCTAGTTTATGAATAAGATCATGACCCTAAGTTTCAAAGCAAAACGATCCTGCTGTGTCAGTCTGAAGTAGGAAGACACAACTCAATCAACAGATTCAATCAAATAAGAAAACTTGGACAATTACCACATTTAACTGAGCCAGTGTTACTCATGGGTTTGTCTTAGAACTGAAGAAAACTTGTCTGCATAAGTTCTTTCACTGAGATTTTAATTAACAACGAGTGTTTTTTAGATGCATAGACATGGAAGTAATGGAAAGTAAATTGCTGAAATATCATAAATTAGTTATGTGAACATGAACTTGATTTCTATAGATAAAAAAGTACACTCTTCTATCTTTCTCATTAAGAGCTGCTTCATGTATTTTAGTCATGCCTAGGTTTCGTGCTGTAAAAAAGTACTAAGAGCTCTTTCAAAATGTGAATGTTTTGCTTATGTCTTTCTGACAGGAATAAAAGCCCAAATCTGAAACGATGTGATCAGTGGGAGGTATGTAGAGGTTCATGAAGAATTAGATCTAGCTGACAATTGGCACTTTTTAATACTTGACTTTTTATTACATAGTCTGACAAATTTTATGAGCTGCAGTTAGGACTGGGAGGGCCTCTCCAGAATTTGTCACTTGACATAATAAGAAAGAAGCTGATATATATACCTCTGCTTATCTCTGTGGTCCACTACTTTTGCATAAAATTAATAGGGTTAGAAACATCCACTGGCTAATCCTATATATATAGATCATAAAATACAGAACACTTAATGTTAAAGGGATCTCTAAAGGTCGTCTGGTCTGGACAGCCACTCCCCACTATTAAACTCTTACTTTTTTATCCTCTTTCTGACTTCTAATTTAAAAAAAAGCTGCCAAGGAGTATAGGATCTTCTACAGGGTTTGCATCCAAACATCTTTTTATCCGTAGGAAACTGAGGTTATTCTAGCCTAGATAAGTTCTGTACCTAATGTATGAATCCTAGTCCTAGTTATTTCTGGAGAAGTGCTGAGCTCTGAGGACCCGTTTAAAGCTGTTGTCTTTAGAAATTTCAACTCTAAAACTTGGGACAAAAAAAAAAAAAAATAGTTAGACAGCACTTTTGGCCCATCTTTGATTTTTTTGATTTATACATTACTCCTATTTTGGCAAGTGTTCCGAGCAGTAATGGAAAGATTGGGAATAACATGTAAATTTCAAATATCAAGGGACAGGCTTGGAATAGATGCCTTGCTTATGGTTCCTGAACAATTGCCAAAGATAATATGTTACGGGTTTCTCAAGCCAAAAAGAAAGAGGACAGCGGGAAGTGACATGTACAGATGAAATTAGTGTGAAAGATGATTTTTCCTTGAGTGCTAGTTGCAGGGATACCTTGAGTCCCTGAACTCTGGGCACAGCATGAACAAATACAGAAGAAAAATTGTTGAAAAACATTTTAGCAGAATTGTTGATTTCATGGAAAAAAACCCTACGTGGTTATAAAGAAAAAGAGTTGAGAATTTAATTTTTGGGCATTTTGCCTCACAATGCATGCAATATACTAAGCCATATAATACTTTAGGATAGAATCTGACATGTTACTTTGTTCATATCTTTAGAGGAGGAAAAAAAAGCAGGAAGACTTCTAGCCTCTTGTATCTGCAACTGGATGCTTTTCTTGTATGTAAAATGATATTTTAGACTTCCTTTGTATGTAAGAAATGATGATCAATTCTCCTTACCACCTTCCTATATGAATGAATTAAAAGCATTGTCAGAGTAAAGTGATGATCTATGAACCTCTAGAGCAGCCATAATATCTATATCAACTTCAGTCACTGGGGTGCTTAACTATCAAGGGGCAAATCCATTCACACTGAAGGAGTGTAAATGTCTGTATAGTCCTTACAGAAGAAAATTAGAGCAGAATCCCACGCACATAAGTAAAAAATTTTTTTTCATTCAATTCCATGCACATATATATCAGTGATCCTATTTTTATTCCAGTAAGATTGTAGCACATGTATTAAACCAATAAGCAGTTATTTTTAAATGAAAACTGAATTTCTTTTCATTTGAAAGTACCAATAATGACATTTAAAGGAAATTTTAATTTCCTATCTATAGGAGCAGTTTGGGAGACTACTGTAAAATTTAGTGATGTCAGTGAAATTCCCGCCATTGATGATGACAGACTTTGGGACAGGTTTCTATCCTCTTAATCTATATTCTGCAAAATAAGTATTTCAAATAAGTATCACCATATTGCTTTTAGTAGCAGTTGGACCAAAGGAAAGGGGTTATTTAAGCTTTAAATTTCTGTTTTCGGATTTAGCTTCCCTCCCCTTCTCCAGAATTAGTCTGTACTGAAACTTGGAGATTCTGGTAACCTTGAATCCTGCACTTCTTCACTGAAATACCTCCTCCTGGATACTTCAGCAGCAATGAAACTGGCAAGAATACATTTTAAGAATATGTTTTTCAGCGGAGAGAAAGGCAGATGCACAGCTGGCTTCTGGTCTTTGAAAAGACCTGCTGTAAACCCAAACATGCTTATGATTCTTCAAATGCCATGAAAGATCTTTTTCCCTGGCACATTGCCAAAACCAAATTACCTTCCAAACAAACCCAGTCTACTAGATGATTTAAACAAAACATTTAGACCCCAAACCTAGTGCATTTGTCTGAAAGTGTTTTCACTAGAATGTTTTCAAGCAACTCCACTCTGAATCAACGACACTGTAACATCAAGAAAATAGTCAGAAAATGAGAATTGCATCCATGAGTAAAAATAGCTATTCTTTCTCAAAAAACATTCATAATACATAAGATTTCGTATGCCTTTTTCTCTCTACTGATTTTTAAGTCTTTGAAGGACATTTTTCAAAATGTGACTGTAATTATACTAGTAAAGATCACAAAATCAGGGCATACTTTTGTTCTTATGTTACACTTTATGTAAATATGTTCTTTTTATTATTTATTTTCAATACATGATTCTTGAACTGTTTCTAATTATTGAACTAATGTTTTTCAAAATACTTTTAAATACAGAATATGCTGGAAGCATTTTAACAAAATAGCCTCTCATAGAAACAGGGAAGCCTTCAAGTTTCATTTAATACTATTTTATCAACTTATCTTTAATACTGTCTTTATTTAAAACTTCAGTGACATTTTCCGGTTAAAATTGTGACCCTATCAAAATTCATTCTTTTTTTCTGTCATTTCTGACACAATTGATTTAGCGAGCTTCCAGTATTAACCAGAATATTTGTTTTAACCCTAATTAAAAGTTTGTTTTATGCAGAGAAAATAATCTCTAATGGAAGAGAAAGCAGTAGTGCAATCCAATAAAGCCCTTGATTTTCATTCCGATAATTTAATTGCATCTACAGTTTCAGCCAAAAGTGAACACTCAATGGAACTAACGTGCTGGACATACTTTCATTGGACTTTTGATCTGATGTCACAAAGTACTGAAAATATTTTTGGTGCCAGATACCATGCTCAATCTATTGGCTTATTAACAAAATATGAGAAGCACTTTGCAAAACTGGTAGTTGTCTACTTCCGGAGTGCAGTGCCATTAGCTATATAGAATTGAATATCTCCTGTATAAAATGTTGTCCTTCACCTTTAAGTGAAATATATTTCATTTTTTATTTATTTTTACACAAATCGAATAGGATATTTTGAAAATTGGCACTGCAGACCAGTCTGTATTTAGGAAGGGAACCTTGCCTGAAGGCTGGTTTCTACATCTCTATTTATCTGATTAGTTGCCATATGTTGAAATAGCTGGTTGCTTGACAATGGAAGAAGCTGGTTATGAAGCAGCTCTAAAGGCCATATGACTCTATATATTTGGAATCAGGGTGTTTGCATATGGCTGAACAAAACACCCTTGACCTGAATCCAACTGAAATTGGTCAGGAACTAGGCCAATTGTTCACCTAAGTGAACAATATAGCTCAGCACGTTGCTGAAAATCAGGTAATTAGCACTACTTTGGGATGGAGCTAATTAGCCTGGCCAGTAACTACCATGCTAATTAGCCATGCCAATAACTACCATGCTGTGACCCACAGTTGCACCCATACCCTTGACTTCCCTGGATAAATATATCTGTTTACCAGGAAATCTTTAACATAACACTAAACAGTCCAGAAATGTTCAATAGTGTGATTTTAAGAAACAATCCCTATAAATTATGATCTATAGCTAAAAGTTAATTAAATTGATAATTAAAGGTCCTGGGATTAAGGAACACAAATATTTCATTTCAGGGGAAAAGTTACTAGCATAAGGTATCCCATGCCAATGAAGTCTCAAGAGTGGTGCAGTTCAGGAGATTGAATTCCTTAAGAAGATATAGTGCACCACTTACTGTAATGAATTATTTTGTTTCATTAAAAAGATGTGAAAAATCTGAGAAATATTTGGGATAAAGAAGTAAATCTGTGCTGCGTTTGTGCTAAAAACCCTTCAACAATCACATAAGACAAGGGAACCCACGCAATAACTGAACAGAAAGGATGTCCATTTAATAGTAAAAGGTGGGAATTAGTATCTTTATGAACTCATGTGATTGATGTACAACATTGAACTTCTTGGCCAGGTTCCAGGCCTGGCTACATTCACTAGGGGAGAACCATTGAAATGGCCTCAGCTTGCGTCTGTGGAGGTTTAGATTGGACATTAGAAAAATTTCTTCAACAAAGGGTTGTAGAGCATTGGAACAGGCTGCCCGGGGAAGTGGTGAAGTCACCATCCTTGGAGGTATTTAAAAGACATAGCTGTCATGCTTAGGGATATAATTTAGTGGTGACCTGGTAGTGCTAGGTTAACAGTTAGACTTGATGATCTTAAAGGTCTCTTCCAACCAAAATGATTCTACAATTCTGATGCTATGAACAGCTTTTCAGACTTTATGCTTAATACTGTTTTCTTAGATTTTGTAAGGAGCATTCAGGTAAATCTTAATGGCAGCATAGAGTACATAAGCAGTAGACAAGAATTTTTTGCAGACTACACTCATTATCCACAGTTAACTGTTTAGCAGTCATGATGTCAGCATATGCTATTTGACCAGTTACATTTTAAGCTGACACTATAAGAAAGCCTGTTTTCAAAAAATCCACTCCTGTCAGCTAGTCCATTAACAAGGGTGGGGTTGGATAATGTAGACTTGTTCTAATAAATAAAACCATGGAAAATGTATGTTTTGACCTACTCAAAACTGCAGAAACATGTCAAGGTCAACAAACTTGATTTTTGTCGTGATTATTCAATGAAGTATAGTCTTCACTTTTGTTGTTAGACTCCGATGACAATTTAAATGAGAACAGCACTTTAAAGTTTTGCCTTTAACAGCCTAACTGTTAAAGGCTAATTGTACCGTTTTGATCCATGTGTAACTCTCAGTAATTAAATTCTTCCAGGATGTGTCTCAGTGAGAAGTGAATGTCTCCTGGATATCTTTTCAGTATCTCTACATGTATCTTTATCGGAAGAAAAACTGAGCTGTAGAAAGACTAATCTGATCAGGGCTTTAGAAGCACTGAAGAAACATGGCATTTTAATCCCTAGAATTCACTAAATCATGTTTTCCCTGCCATCAGTAATCAAGGAGATTCTTTTACTCACTGTATAGTGCAGGACAAGTATCTCATCTCAGCTTTGCTCTTCCACTGATTATTCTGTACTTCCACCTGTAGGGAGGATGTCAATATTGCAACCTTATTTTTTAAAAATACCTGCTCTTGAACTTGGGAAATGCAATGAATTGCTTTATGAATTTTCTGACCTTTAAGAGGACCTTGACACAAACTCTTTTATCTGTGATTTTATAACATTCTTAAAAGAAAGAGAAAGAAACGGGAGAGGAAAAGGCCATGAAAACATGAGTATGAAATGTGATGAAGAGAAAAGTAGGAAATAAAGTATTCCAGAATTCCCCTTTCTGCTATAGATTGTCTGTTTCCTATTTGCTGATGCACAATAGTTGTGAGTTTAAAAGCTCACAATATTTGAAAAAAGTAAAGGTGAGAGACCATTCTTAGCTCTTCAGAGTAAGTGGTGATAAACAACCACAAGTTCAGGTAGCACTACTGGTGCTTGAATATGATTGCCTGTGTTACCTTCTTTTCATTATTTTTAACTCATCTAGTTAATGGTCAGTATTAAATTAAATAATCCATTCTCTGAAGCATGAGTGTGGTGATTTTGAAATTTTAGCCTGTAGTCTAGTAAAGTAATTTTTAAATAAGGTCTTTTGTCTGTTGTCTTGGATTTGATAAAGAAGGATCCTAAAACACTGGATAAATAGGAAATATTCCTTAAAAAATTGGAAAATCACCTTACTAATCAATAGTGTCCTTATTACAAAATTGAAAATAGTGGTCATGCGTGACACAGTAGTGTCTACTAAGATGTTGATATAGAATCTGTTAAGTAGCGTCTGTTCCAGGCTTTGTCTGCAGTAAACACCATTGCACACAACTACAAAGACAAAGCCCGTGCGAAAGAAAGGCATATTCTTCAAAAAAAAAAAAAATGTTGCTAACTAAAAGTAGCTAATATGTTTCAGAGTTATGAAATTATCAGCTTTGGTTGTAGGTTGCACCACAATGAAAATGTGCGTACAGGACTGCTAGTAAGACTTTATGCACCCTATGTCCTACACTTTGGCTACTGTGGGTACTGGTGTACTTACCTATATTAACGAAGGCATTTAGACTAATCTTTTATCTCTCGGATTAATGTTAACATTTTACACACTTAATGCTATATAAAACACCTGAGTCCAATGAAACTGAAAGCACCGTTCCACACGGGTTTATGAAACAGATTCCTTCCAATGTGGAAACTCTGAACAATATTACATGGTTTAAATAAGTTAAGTGCAAAGAATGTTTTTGCTATTGTTATTCTTAGTCATGCTGCAGTAAGGGACAAGTACTTGAATTGTACAGACCTTTACAAGGTATTACTTGTTAACGTTATGCTCAAGTATGTGGCCAGTTTGCAATGAACTGCTGCTCTTTTTATAAGCACTGATACTTTAATTAGGTCTATAATTAGGGGTTTCTGGCCCCTAATTATATAGGGAAATTATTGATGGAGAAAATATGTATACTTAAAATATGTTATCAAAATTTAAAATAACTATTCTGTTAGATTTAATTTTGCAAATGAAAATAGTGTTTCATCATAATTCTGAAGTAATGCTTGTTTAAATATTTCAATCATAAAATAGTTTTAGAAATACAGACTAACATAAAATACAGTTTCTATACAACCATTATTAATGTCAATGGTAATTAACCACTTTAAATCCATTTCTCGGTGTTTATTCTCTCTGGTCAAAAATGGACAAATACAGGCAAATTGGTCATAAACTGAATAGATTCAGCTCATTAAAGCCAAGTTCTGTGGGGTGCCTGATTTATTAGTTTTTTGTTTAATTGCCTTTTGCGGGGGGAAGGGAAGGGAAGGGAAGGGAAGGGAAGGGAAGGGAAGGGAAGGGAAGGGAAGGGAAGGGAAGGGAAGGGAAGGGAAGGGAAGGGAAGGGAAGGGAAGGGAAGGGAAGGGAAGGGAAGGGAAGGGAAGGGAAGGGAAGGGAAGGGAAGGGAAGGGAAGGGAAGGGAAGGGAAGGGAAGGGAAGGGAAGGGAAGGGAAGGGAAGGGAAGGGAAGGGAAGGGAAGGGAAGGGAAGGGAAGGGAAGGGAAGGGAAGGGAAGGGAAGGGAAGGGAAGCTATGTTAAAATGGTGTTAACCAGATTCTGAGTAGGGCCTCTAAATGCAGTCCATGGCTTTGCACAATCTGCATGGCATGTTACTGGGTTTTCTAAAGTGTGATGTAGGCTCATCCAGAAAAATTTGAATTAGAGAATTCTTAAAGGAGAAAGGAAATTAATGTTCCCAGTAATGAGAGAAGTTGCCTTTTAACATGCAGAGGGTGTGTTTCTATCTCTACTATTTTGTCACATTCTTCCAAGAATAAAATTTTGCCACCATTCTTGAATCTCCAGCACTACAGTCTAAAACAACTGTTGTAATTTATATACATATATATATACACACACACTCTTTTCCCCCTGCATGGAAAACCACGGAGGAATCAACTGGCAGTCAGTAAGATATATCTTGTCTTTGTGTTTGGTGAATTAAGAAAAAGCTCTATTGTGTTCCTCGACCTCATCACCCTTTACTGATAAAACATTTCCTGTTCTTGGATGAGAACTCTTTTTCTGCACAGAAGAAAGATGAACAAGATCACCATTCTTTTTTCTGCAGGTACTGACGTGCAACAATCTGGGATGAATGATGAAAAGGATGAAAGGAACACCCAAGCAAATCTCAGCCACTAAGGAGTTCGTTCAATTTTTATAGCAGCTTTATAGAAGTGAGTGATACAGAAGGTAGCTGTTATGTTCATTCTGATATAAGATGAGAGTCTGACATGTGATTCCTCACCCCACATATAGCAGTTTCAGTGTGTTTTGTCTTCTTTTCCTGCTGTGAAAATCTGTGTTCTTGAATGATCTGGGATTTTTCTTTTCTTTTCCTTCCTTTTTTTTTTTTTTACCTGAAAAGGAGTTAACAGAATGTTTCATGTGGTTTACCAATAAAGCCACAGTCTGTAAAGTTCCGTTTTACAATTTCTATTAAAAAAGCATTAATCAAAAGCTAAATAATGTAATCTACATCTGTTGTTTGGTAAAGATATTTATTTATAATCCTTCGGCTAACAACTAAACTCACAGTTTGAGTTTTCCTTATCTGGGTAAAAATAACATGCTTTTACAGTATAACAAAAATAATGATCTTACTAAGAATAAACTCATTACTGTACAGGTCCTGGTTGACCCCACAAGCCTTGATCCACTATTAAAGATAGATTCCCAAATATTCAGTTCATTATTATATCTCCAAAGAAAGAAATTTATTTCCAAAGGAAGTTACTCTACAAATAAACTTACTTTTAAATATACTGACTCCTTTTCAAAACAAACAAACAAAAAAACCAACAAAAAACCCTATTAGTAACACAAAAAATGGAGTGAGGGTTTCATGCTCTTGACTGACACAAACACACACAGCTTTACAGGTAGGCTCATGGGTGCCAGATACCCACTGTTTAGAACCTCTGTTGAACATTGTATGATGTATATAGGTCTTCAAAGTTGCTCATGGACATTTAATCCTCAAGTTTGATATGTCATCTTGGATGTAAAAATCAAATGAAATGTTTTATTCTTTGACAATTGGTGCAGAATCTGACTGGTAATTTATTTTTTCTTACTGATAACCTTTCTAGGCATTTATTTATTTTATTTTCCCCTCGTGATAAGTTTATAATTTTTAGGGACAATGGAGGCGAGAATGTACAGATTTTAATTAGTTCTTTTAGAGGGGGAGATCATGTTAATACAAACCACCCCCCCAAAAAAAAAAAACTGTTGAATTTTGCTCTCCAGCCATGTTCATAGTCAGTATTTAGCCATAACTCTGTTAGTCTTA
The DNA here is from genome assembly GCF_000710305.1 of Buceros rhinoceros silvestris. Lineage (NCBI taxonomy): Eukaryota > Metazoa > Chordata > Aves > Bucerotiformes > Bucerotidae > Buceros > Buceros rhinoceros. Next base: position 30,610 of record NW_010410314.1, on the reverse strand, counting down.
CAGATGTTCCTTGTTTCTGTAATTTCAGATTTGATATTTCTTTATTTTTCTACTGAAATATCTTTGCAAAAATTATACAGCATTCATTCATTAATCTTCAGTCTCATTTTGGGGAAGTTTACTGTGGTGTTGGCTTTACATGAGCCTTTATAAAATTTTCCTCAACTGTTAGAAGTATCTTCATTGCCTACATCCCAGTTGACTACCATTTCATTGCAGTACCTTTTCCTTGATGCATAAAGTTACTCAGTCTTTCAACAACTGACATATGATACAAGCCCCTGAGAGAGATCAAGGTTTAAACAGTAATGTTAATTATTATAATAGGCTTTCCAGTTCATAAATTCCCAGAAGACTTTTATATTTTCAAGCAACATTTCTCATTCCTTGGCTTGTTTAGAAACTGGCTGATCAGTTTGCTGCACTCTTGGCCACGGATCTACATTTGGGACCATCTTGGGTCCAGGTATTTGTGGGGCTGGCAAGGCTTCCTTATATCATCGTGAATGATTTTTCTTTCAGGTCATATTGGTATCTGAGAAATTTTTACATGGCTTTATACGGGCAAGTAAGGCCCTATACAAATTCTGCTGTTGAGATAGAATCCAGTTTCAAGTGTAGTTCTGATGTATTACATATACACCATTCCTCTGATCTTCCTTTTTTTTTTTTCCCCACTCCCACTGTGGTATGAGAAGTAAATCCGTGTAGTCATCAGATAACATAGTTGGTGATTTCTTCCGTAGGACCAGAGCAGATAGAGTTCTCTTTCTTCGTAGTTTTAAATGGATCTATAGAAGACCCACACAAAACACATCTATAAACCCAATATCGCTTTTGTGTTTTAAGTTTTGTTTCGTTTTCAGGAAGTTTCATGTTTTCAGTTTGTTCATGAAGATGTCTGGAAAGAGACATGCCATGCTAGCAGAAAATGTTTCCGATAACAAGCAGGCATTGTGTAAAGATAGGCAATGACCAAGAAAAAGATCAACTTTTTCTACTAATATTTATATTATCTTACTAAACATTGTAAACCTCATTAACACATGGAATAATAACTATTTCTGCATTTTATATTCTGTGATACTGTTTATTTAGTTTATTTGCTATGAATTAGTATGACTTTTATTTCACATAGTTCATGTTTTCAAGTCACCTTTGTAAAGGGCATAAATTCATAGAATCACTGAACTTCTCAAGTTGGAAGGGACCTGTAAGAATCATTGAGTCCAACTCCCTGCTCCTTGCAGGAGTTTAGCTAAAAGTGAACTATGTGATTAAGAGTGTCAGCCAGTATCAGTATGGTCTTTAGAGATCACAGTTCACAGTGGCCGCAGCTAGCCCTGTTGCACATCATTGGATTTCTTTATTTCTTCCTAAATAGTCTGTTAGTGAAAGTATTAGTGTTCTAAGATGTGTCTCAGAAACAGTCTACTTTTTCTGATAAATTAAATATTCACTGAATAGCATTGATATAGTAACAGGCAAGAGTTCATGATACCTGTTCTTAATGTAGTCTGACCATTAGTGGGTAATGACAGTGTGTGAGGAAAATTTCTATAACCTGAGAATGGAATATATTTTAAAAGTCTTAGAAGTATTTTTTTGCTTAGGACAGAAGAATTAAAAATTATGATTTCCAACAGAAAACAATATAGATGAACTCTGTGGATTACATATGATGAATATTTCATTACTTTTCACATTACTGAACATGGCTGAAAGCTGCAAACACACTATGATGAAATTAACAGTTTAAGCATTCCAACCTAAGAAGCAATTGGACAAAGATGGATTTTCTTATGCATGTATAGAAGCTCACTCTAAAATTACACTGAGCTGATGCAGAGTAAAGAGAAAAAATATGAAGTGTAAGAAACAGAGAAAGAAATCACAGTAGAGAGAATTGTACTTTGTGATTTGCTTTCAGAACTTGGCATTATTAACAAGCAGTGATGTAATTGGAAATGCTGCTTACATGAGGTGCATGCTGCTATAACAACAAACCAACTTCTAAAATATGTCTTATAGTGGAAATATTTATATTTATTTACAATATTTTCCATTGTCAACATTAATTAAATTACATAAAGTGATGAGGCAGTTATTAAACTCTTGTCAGTATAGTGTCTTGGCAGTACATAAGAAGATGCTTTAAAAGACATAGTTTATCTACTTATTACACTAATTGCTTCCTCTTTTGGCTGGCTGTCAGAGCTATGTCCCAAATTATATAGAAGTGAAAGACTACTATATTAGCAAGTCAGTGCACATGTGTAGCAGCAGCTTCTTTCTTTCTTTCTTTCTTTCTTTCTTTCTTTTTTCCTTTATAAAACTGTAAAATCATGGGTCAGGCAAAATTTAAGGACTATTTGAAGTGCCACTAAAAATTAAATTAATTTGATTTTCTAAAGCTTGGCTGGTTGCAAGTCCTGTGCATATTCTGCTCTCTGTATCCTTTCTAGTTGTAAACCAACAATATATTAATCTATTATTTTTCACGGAAGCTGTTATGGCTGTGGAACTTAGGGAAATGAAATGTATAACTTAAACTGTACAGATAATACTAGCAAATAATCTACCTCCCTTAAAAAGCAGTTACAAATTATTATCAACTCACTGCAAGTGAAGAACCTTCTTAACATTGTTCACTTACGTAGGTTGTAAAAGCCAACGAAACATTCAATTTTACTGGTAAGTTTATAAGGGACTATTATGGATAATTGTTGGTAGTATGAAATCAAGTCTTTCATTTTAAATCTCTGGCACAATTCTTTCACAGTCTGAAACCTAAAATTACACTGGATCACTCCTAACAGCTGCTGACACCATTCTCAACAACATGTACATTAAGATGATTTCTCAATAAGGTATTTCTAAAAATAGCAGAAAAAAAAAAAAGAATGGCTTTTTTTTTTCTGAATCACTTTAATTGTATCCAGATTAAAAACAAAACAAAACAAAAACCCAGCAGATTAATATAGATTAAGTATAAGATATCTGGACAGAAGTAGCTTGTAGAGTTGTCTGGCCCAAATCCAGGCCATAAGACTAGTGTCTTCGTAGTTTTATTTCAAAATCTACATTAATTATTCATGGCTGTAGCTATTTAACTCTGTGGTACATTAGAAGCTATTGTGGTAGCATCCACAAAACACAGAGCGGTAGCTACCCCAAAGCGTGGATTAATTGCCATCAAAATTACCCAGTACTCCAACAGACCAGTATATATTATTAGGAATATATTAGTACACAACAAATCCCTGAACTCTAAGGAATCCTCTTTAAGAAAGGTGAACCAAAACATGCACACACTCACTCATACAAGGGAAAAACTTCTGCTCAAGGGCACCCAAATACAAGTGATCACTTACCCAAAAGGGGGGATGAGGATTTACACAAGGTTATCCTGAAGAAATAATTCACTCACCAAAGAGGGGGTGAGGGTTCATTTGGTTCCAAGTAGTTTTATTGGATGGCATCCTGATCCAAGGAGATAGTTCCCAACTGCAAACCTGCTGCTTCAAGGAGGACGGACTCCAATTCTGTTCTGTGGAAGGGCTCCATTTGTACCCTAGTTGAGTATGAATTCTGGTTATTCTAAGTAGTTGGGGGAAAACACAAGGCAAAGACAGGCTAATGGGGCTTAGACTGTGAGGCAAGAAGCAAAAGCCATGAGGCATGGAGCTCATCTTTATCAGGTGTTTTGGCAAGCCCTGTCTTTGTGATGTCCTTGTCAAGGTGGTGGCTGCACCTGCCACGGAAGTAAGGATAATTGTTCTCAAAACTGGTTAGGAGATACCAGCTAGCAGTATGAGCCTTCCTACACAGACACTCCAGTAGAGTGATAAAAAAAAACCAAACCAAACCTAATTTATTGGGAACTTTTGCATAAAGATGATGCTCATGCACATGAGCTGACCATGTGTCAAAGAGCACTTGGAAAGTTTTCTCAAGATGGATGATGGGAAGAAGCTCCCTATTCTTCTAAATTCATATAGCCTGCTGGCCAGTGGTCCTACACACCCACTCACATGCATGCAGAACTGACTGTTATGACTAATGACTGTCATAAACTGCATAAAAAAAAAATTTATGTGATCAATCTAGAGACTACAGTAACAGTTTGTAGTGACTGTTTGCAAGTAACTCATCTGTGTATGATTTGGTCAATCCTACAGCACGAACCAACTTGGAAGAGCTTCCAGGATGGTCAGGCTCTCCACTCTTACCATACTGTTCATTACCACTTCAACAACAGGAAAACTATACTACATAGTCTAGTGTCCAGGAGGGTCTGTAGATACGGCATCAGAAAGTAGACTTTAGACCACAATTGCAAGAACAAGAAAGGTATTAAAGGACAGGCTTCAGCCTAAATATGCTGAGTTCTCTCACCTGAATGGAAAATTAATTTGTTTGATAAACAGACACGTAATTAATGTAAACATAAACTGAGAAATGCGAATCTCTTGTATTTTGCCTTTTGTTTTCCTCTGAATGCCTCATTTCTGTAATTCATTCAGTAACAATAAGTGATACTAATTTAGTATCAGCATGCATTTGGATGGGAAAATCTTTATTGTCATGCCCTAAATAGGCTTATCAAGTCATCAAATGAAACTGGCTTTCTGCCTGCTTTTTGGGGAACAGATGCACAGAATAAGGGAAACAAAGTGTATAAATTAGAACATCAGATGTGAATGGTTTTTTGTGGCCAAAAACTTTATAGAAAAATGTTATACAAGTACTGGGTTTTTCAGAAAGGGAGGGGATTAACGTTTTTGTTTTATTTTTCATCCTTGAGACTTAAATTCTTTCTTCTTGTCAAGAAGAAAAAATACAACATGAATTATGACTAGACCAAGTCTTAAGTAAATATTGCTGACTGGATCAAGATCAGTAAATCAGAAATTTTGAGCAAATATCTGTTTTTAGCCCAGTTCCTTAACTGTTACTCATGATGAACAGTACAGACTTACCACATTATATTGATTTAATTATGTAAAGGTGGTGAAACTAAACCATCATAGAAGGCATTTCATATTTCAAATTATAATTTTTTTGGCCCTCTCATAGTAACGTTCAAAAGAAAATAATTTAATTCAGAATTTCACCTGTACTAAGCTTTATTATTCCCTGGTTTGGGCTTTATTATTGCCAGGTTTGAATGCAACATCAACTGCAGATAATATTACCTCTTCATATTTCGTTTAGACTGAGTAAGGAATTTACGGACATTTTGGCACATATATAAACAAAAATAAAATGTCTATGATTTGTATTCAGAGTCAGCATTTTCAAGCAGCAAAGCATCATGGACAGAATTCATAAACATTGGTACCTTCCAAATTAGAAATCAAATGCTTTGTTAATAATCAGTTCACCCTACAGTATAGTTACATGCAGTCACTTAGTTGTGTATATGCACCCATGACAGCTAGTAAAAGTATGTAATACCTTTAGAAAATACAGATGGATTAAAACACAGGTAACAAAGAAAGAGTATCAAATTTTAAAAGTTTTAGTGCCGGTAAGACCCTTGCAAAATTTGTAATTGTGTTATATATAGAAGAAATGAACAAATGTGCCATCAAATTAGCTTTGGTATGGAAAGCAAAGCAAATTTCTTAAGTATTTCCTTGTGTTTGATGAAAATGAATTTCACAAAGCAAACCCAGCCTCCATATGGAACTATTTTTAGTGCATTCCCATTGACATAAATAATCCTAGAAACAGTAGAAATAGAATGTAATTCAATAGCAGAAAGGCCAGGGTCATATGCTTGGGGACTAATAATAGTTTCTACTAGAACCTGAGAGTTTATTTTTGGAAACAGAGGACGACAAAAACCTGAAAAATGTGGGAGTTTTAGTTGATCACAATATGATCATGTTACATGTGGAAAAAATGCAAATTTGATCTTAAAGCACATCAAGCATGAGGTTTTTTGAGCAGTGATAAGACGTTGGTCGTCAGATGTAGACTACTACTCTAGCTCCTTTCTGTTGACATTCTTCCCAAGTCAGCTCCTCCTGTTCCCACTTGTTCCAGAACAAGCCCTTAAACAGGGAGCCATGAGATGAGTCTAGGACCACTGACAGCAAATTCATAGAATGGAAGGAATTCGAAGCATGCTGTATGACTGATCAGAGGGATAAAGATGAGGTATTAATAGAGAATGATTCTAGTATAAGGTTGCTTTGCTTTTTGTTCACCTGTGGAAACATGAAAGAATGACAAGGTGGGATTTGAAAGTTCATCCTGGGAGCTTAGCTTTACACATCAAAATGGATCATCGCATTGTGATCTTGGATGGAATGAGACTGCAGGAAAACTACATGTCTGTTACTGTGATTGTCTTTATTTCTACACAAAACTAAGCATAGAAATGTACTGAGCTGAATAATATTCCGGAATAACTCAGGTATCATAAAGATTTCTCTACTTGTTACAGACTTTTATGAAGTAGGTATGAAAGAGACATATAATTTTTAACATTAGCAAGCGCCACTGGAAACATCCACTTCACAATAACTCTTACAACAGAACATGTACACAGACTTATCACTAACGAATCCAGCAGACAACGCATAATGACTCTCCAAAATGGAGGACATATATTGTTAGTAGTATATGTCTTGTGGAAAAAAATCTGGAATGTAGAAACAAAAAATGCCCAGGATATGATCAACAGTACAAAATCTACAGGAAGACAAAGGCAAATAACGATTTTCCCAGATTCAGGTGATGAATAGGACTATTTGTAATGACTGAGAGTAAGAGTTTTCAGTGAGGGAGACATTGCTGAAACTTAGCTTCTGGTGACCCAATGGCTGTCAGTGCACATACTGATAGAAAATGAACTGTAATTTATTCAACCATGCTGTCTGTAACTATGCAACAGGAGCAAAGAATAGTTTCATTGCAACTGTATTTTGGAGTAATTTGTATTTCCTCTTAGCAGTACCAATGCAGGATAATATTAGGTCTGAGTCATGTGTAATAGAACAACTAAACGGTCAAGTGCAGGCTATCAATAATAAATCACTGTTGTCATTATTTATGGAACCATCACAAAAGAGTCTTACATGTTCAACACTAGAGAAACTGATGAAGTGTACAGAAGGAACATATTCATGAATGAACGCATTTCATGAATGAAATGCCATGGTAGACTGGCAGATAAAAACAAGTGCAAAATCCTTTTTGCTAAAGGAAGACCCTATGATGTCCCAGTGCACTGAAAAAACACTAAATAGATAACCTGTACTCTGAGGTTACACTTGCTGACTGAGGAAGGGAAAACTAATTTATCAAATTATAAGGATGGCAAAAGAGCTGTAACATACAATCTCCAGAGAATGCCTTCTGGAATTTTTGGTAGGTCCCAAAACAAATATGCACATATGTACGTTTTTGAGTAAAACCTGAACCAATTTCTAGGCATCAAGTTTGAAATCATTATGTTCTTCTTCTTAGAAAAGGAAGGTTAAAAGCAGAGTCTTTTCAGAACCATTCATAAGAATATTGAGTGATAACATCAAAAAAACTACTTGAAGGTATCTAGGAAAAAATACATTGACTTATGAAAGATTGAGCCTATGAAAGAGTAAAATATAAATAATCCATCAATACAAAAGACAAAATATATTTCAAGGTTCAATGGTGAGAACTCAGATGTTGTGTTACCTCTTTGTGTAGATTAACAGACAGAGAAGGAAATAAGTATTTTCAATTAAAATCAGACCTGTGTAAGTCTGAATGATTAACCTAAATTAGTCATGGATAATAATATATTTTACTCTTGAAGAAAGGCAATGCTGGAAATAAACAAGAAATACTTGCTAGGAGAGGGCAAAAATAACGATAAAAAACCCCTTATTGCTCATTTAAAAATGTAACTGAGGTGAGGAATTTGTTCTAGACCATTTTGGAAGGTATCATGAAGACGTGTCCGTGTGGAACGAAGTTCCAACTGCTACATGAATAATAGGTACTTTGAAGAAGTCATCTTTCAGAAAAGAGCATAGAAGGCTCTGTGCAATAGTAGGTGAACATCCTAAATGCATCTGTTGGGAAACAGAGCAAAACATTCAATAAAACAATAAAAGAGTCAAAGAATTCTCATCTGTATGCTGATAATGCCACCAGATGTAAGGGAATGAAATATAATTAGGGATGACTCAGTTTATTCAAACATAAACAAAGAGAAAGAGAAGTACTGAAGAGGTGGAATTGAAAAAGAACATTTTTCTTCAAACTAGGTACAATTTTTTTGTTAATCTAATGTATGGGGCACTTATCCAAAATAGGGGAACCATAGTTCATTTTCTTTCAGTAAACAAAATTATAAACTAACATTTCCCTGTTTCCAGAGTTCTCAAAAATCTTTTGAAAACATATCCTGTCTCCATCCAATATTCATGTAACAATCTAGGGACGCATGTGGTTGGGTTGCTTTGGGATGTGCCAAAATACAGAAGATGAAACCAAGTTTTGTTTTCTTTTCCAGTTCTAAATACACAACTTAGGTGAAATCAGCAACATCATTTGTTTCTTATGTGAGGGAAACACTTACAGCTCATCACTTCTTTTGATTTCATTGTAAATTATCTAAAAGTAGAAAATTATGCCAAATAGTGGTGTTTTCTTCTTTCCATTGCAACAGAGCAATGGAAATGTTTCTAGTTTTGTATATTCTAGGTTGAAATATATTTTTGACATGATGGTTTTGTTACTAACATATATACTTAGAAACTAAAAATATCATAAGCAAAGGAGGGGACAGAGCAAATGAAAACAAGCAAAGGCATCTACTGGTCCAGATTAGAATGCTCAATATAAAACATATTCTGGAATGAGGTATAAAGAGAACACTGTTTAGCAGTGGAAAAATTTTACAACCTCATGGAATCTTAATCCTGTGCTGAAAAAGTACAGTCTGATTCAAATCTAATGCTGGACGCTATACAGCCACAGTAGATGACTATGAATTCAAAGAAGTGGGGCTACCAGGATGCCATGCATGAAAATGCTATGACCAAGACACCAAAATTGTATTTTTCAGGCTATGAAGAACACACCGAGGGGGACATGTCTTCAGGAAGTCAATGCTGATGATTCTAGGAAATGTGCTTGGTGGCCACAACATATTGATGCTGAACAGAACTGATTCAAGATCATTTGAGAATCTGAGTACAGCATTTTGGAATGTCTCTGGCAGCCCAGGAAGAAATGAGCAAGCTGAGTTACCAACAACGATGACCAAAAGACTGACTTTTTTCTGGCCCTGTCAGTCCATCTCAGTTCAGTGTGTAGGCCATCACAGATGCTGATTTGGTGGACGCAGAATGTTGCTTTTCATGAAGGGTACAGGAAAACAGAATGTTAGACAAGGCATAAATAAAGTAAGCAATTATCTGGGGAAATAACAACCTCTGTGAGGAGCAGGCATGGGTCTTCTGCCCACCTAATGGTGACAGAGCACTGGAGAAGAAGCCACTTTCAACTCCTGACACACATAAGCCACAGCCCTTCTAGCAGGAAAGTACCCCCAGTAACAGCAGAAGCTACAGAACTGTCTCCATTCCTGTCTTTCCCATACATATGGGAGCATTCGTCCATCCGTAGGTCCCATGAAACACTATACACAAAAGTTGGTAAAGCATCTGAAAAATCTCTCCCTTCACTCTGCACAACAGCCTGATATTTGCAGGCTTTTTTTTTTTTCCCTTTTTCTCTTTTTTTTTTTTTTTGTCTGAAAGGAGGGGTATATGGGTTCAAAATTCTTAGGTTGAGAAAGGGATCTTCAGAAGTTCAGAAGTTCACCTCCAGTAAGAAAGGTTAGAATTTATTTCATTTACTATAATAAGCTATTTCTGAATAATAGAGTAACAGAGCAAGCTGTCAAAAAGATAAACAATTTTTAAATTAATTTATTCTAATTACTCAGATTTTTGTTGTTCTGTGGTAATTTTTTTTCTTCCACTCAGGCCATAAGCAATCAATACCCATATCCTGTGCTGCGAGCTTTGGCTGAGAGAAGGAAAATTTATTACAGGTATACACAAGGGGTAATGATAAGAGAAGCTGTCCAGCTACATGACTGTAATTATGTCATAATATGTAGGAGTGCCTGTTTCAGTGACCAGTGCTAAGATAATATTTCTTTCCTCTGATAAAGTCAACCTAATTTATTATGTTAACCTCATGTGGTCATTGCTGCAGTCTGTGCTACTGATAATATTACTTTGAGATTCTTAGGTGAAAGGGTCTTTGTAAAGTGCTTTACAGATAGATTAAGAGTCCGTTAAATCCACATGTCAGATTAATAAATGAACTCAAAAAATTCTGCTATGCTCTGGCTCTGAGAATAACATTGGTGTGGTTCAGAAAGAAAATTATAATCCTTGATTTGCAAATACGAGTTGGTAGCTATTTCTAACAGCTAACTGCCTTTTTCTCCATCTTGAACTCTGCTTATAATCATTGTTCAAAATACAATGAGAAAAATTGTCTGAATGCCAGAAATGATCATTTAAATAGAAATGTTCCCTGGTCGATTGCCAAACACTTGGAAAGTTTAATAAAAACATTAATACTGTACTCTACTGGAAAAGTGGGTATTGTTATCTCGGATTATAAACTCACCCTAGTCATAAACTTAGATACCGTTTTCTAAGTAAGAACACAATTTAATGGAGAAATTGAAATAAAAATAAATGATCTGACAAGGAAAGAAGAATTTATTGGACTGAATACGGAAAAAAAAGCCCTGCAGTTCTGGCTTCATTCATAGACTGTAAAGTAAGGAGTATGCTTATACAAAACAGAATAAAATGTAAAATAATAGAGACTAAGATTCTGCACAGCATATACAAACACACTTTCAAAATTTGGTGATATTTTACTTCTATTTGGTATCTGCAGGGTGTATTTTTAGGGTAATTTGAATCATAGATAGAAGAGTTCTATGAAGTTACCATGCAATTCAACTTACTACTAATGAACAATTATTCCCTAATTACAATTTGTCATGCTTTATCCTTTCTGGTTTTAAACAACCAAAGATATGGGTACTCCTGCAAGATTCATCAAGAGGTTGTTCTACACATGGGTGAATCTCACTGTCTGCAAATATGTCTCGCCATTCAACTTAATTATTTCCCTTTTTATTAGTTAAGATATGTTTCATAATCCTAAATATTTCTTCAAGTTACTTAGTGGTTAAATATTAGTGAGTGATAGGGGGTGTAGGGATGATATTTGTAGCTGTAACACAGTTTAGGTCTATTCTTTGGAGAATACATTTTATTTGCCATAGCTCAATACAAGATTTCTAAGGGTTCTTTAGTTTCCTATGCAGTCTTTTCCACTAATGCTGCTGACTTCTCCTTGGTGGAAGTTTTTTTATAGGAAAGAGATTGTTTTAAGGCTCCTTCATGTTGTCCTAAAATATTTTAATTATTTTAAAGAACTTTACTCAGGTAATAAGAAAACATACAGTATGGTCTGTAGAATGCAGTACCGTACAGTGTGCTCTTATATAGCTCTTCATGCTTCATAAAACTACACTTCACAGGGTACAGATTTGGCTGTTGCTTGATGTCTGTAACCTAGAAAAATGTCTCCTCTCTTTGAGGCCACCCTGCTTTTTCATCAGCTTGATTTTCTATGCATCCTTACACATGGACCCAGTATTTTTGAGTTATTGCAATTTAAAACTGTTCAGTAGAGTTTAGTTTAAATCTGAGGAGTGGACAGTCAAGCAAGCAGTTTTCAGGTAAGTTAGCAGTAAAAGCAGTAAAAGTAAGAAGCATGCTCTGAGGTAGCTTTTCCCTCAGGACAAACAGGACTGTTGTGTGCAGTTTTTTAATTCATCAGTGTTGATAGTCCACAAATTTGTCACCAAAACCTCACAGATAGGTGGTTGTGTACTCGCATTCTCAGGGAAAGGTCAGATCCGTGAGGCTTGTATCGTCTAGATCACAGTTTACAGCTACTCGCATCAGCTTCAAAGAACTTGGAAGAAAGAAAGTCAGTTCTCTGTCTTCTGTCTTTTCTCCTCACTTGTTTGTGTTGACTAGCCACAGGCTCAACAAATGATTCAAATAGTGAGGGACAAGAGAAGAAATATAAATTGTAAAAAAGCAGATCATGTTGATGTATATAACAGTACTCTGAACAGAGAGTTGCTGGGAGGATTCATAACTAGGTTATTTTTAGGACGTAATATAAATACAGAAATACAAGCAAGGAACAAATAAGAGAGCTTAAGGGAGAGCCAAAAAAGTATGTGAATAAAACCAATGTTTTAGAAACAGATTGCACAGTGAAAATACTGCCTGATGCCATTTTGGGATTATTAGAATCTATGTCAACTTGTGGAGACCAAATAACTTCACATGTCTCCTGGTAAATGTGACTTTGCCATTACTGGCAATGGTCATGGGCTCTGTATGGTCCCACAGGCTCCTGAGTGAAGGCTCTCAGAACGTGGCTTGTCTTGACTTGGCCTGAACTGGTTCTACCTTATTGTAACTGCTGTTCCCCTGCCAGGTGACTATTGCCCAACCTGTTTTACCTAAAACCCTGTGAATACCTCATGATGAAGGTCTGACAAATCTCAGACAAAGTGACTGCAAAACAAACAATATCCCTTTGCATCCTCTGAGACTGGAGAACCTATTCCAGGCTTTGTGGGACCAGAAGAGAAGGAAGCAGCAGTGTACATGAAAAGTGTAGAAGGAAATCCAGGCAGACTCCAACAGCGATGGACAGAGCCCTCCTCGGACACCAGCCAGTGAAGGAGAGAGCTTGACCCTTGTGATCCCTCAGCTTTATACCATGTATGTTGTATATGGGATGGAACACCTTGTTGGTTAGTTTAGGGTCACCCAGTTGTGTTGTATGTTAGTTTAGAATTTGTCGTTTTTTCTACTCTACATGGTTTTGTGTTTATGATTTTCTGGTAAGTGATATTCTTAATTATCTGCAATATATTAAAACGGTGAAGTGGGGTTTTTTTGTAGAAGTTTTTTCCCCTGCCCATTTGATTCCTTTTTTACTACTTTCTTTTTCCTTTTTCTTTCCTTTTTCTTTTTTCTTTCTTTAATTATTTTTTCCTTTTCCACCCCTTTCTTTCTTTCTCTTTTTCTTCTGTGAATGAATTGCTCATTGTTTGGTCTGAACTAATACCGTAATTCATATCTCTTAATTCACTGACACAGTGAAAAACAAGGTATTGTTCAAATGGTCGCTTTAATTCAACATTAACCTTAATTTGTCTCTGAACAATATGGTTTTCCTTTGCTTGACCACTTCTGTCCCCTACTTATCATTGTTCTAGTGTTGACATAAGCAATATATAACTGCAAAATTAGCTGAATCAGGGAATTGATCCAACTGCGATTTATTTTTTTCACTTCTTAGATTATCTGCAGTGGAGGAGGATAATTTTCCACTGGATAATGCCCATGATCTAAGTTGCCTTTCATCAGCTGCCCCGCTAAATATCTAAATTTCTTTCACATAAACATAAACAACTCCTGCTGTATTATATTTCAAGTACAATTGTTTAAAATGAACCACCAAAGTTCATTTTAAGCTAACATAAGTGCGAGAACGTGGAAGTAAAAAGTAACTGCAAAAATTGTATTAATTACATAACACTTAAAGCCTAGCATCATGTTGAATGCTAAGTCTGTTTTAGATATTGGTAACTAGATATTCTTCCATATAACAGAATATACTTTAGCAAGCAAGTTCCCTATCCTAAACGATACGTCTCCTTTGCAGCCTAGATAAGTTTGTCATGCTAAGGTCTGAGAAATCCCCAAAAGCTACTTTCTCTCCTATTGTGGTCTCCCAGCACAATGCCCCTTTACTTCCTACTGGTTGTTGTATCTCTGGGGGTTGAATTGTTGTGCTAGGTTTCTGCTGACCATAGCATCCCATGAAGCTAAGCAGCAGTGCTGAATAGCATCTACCAAGTTACAGTGAGTATCAAAGCATATCTTCCAGATGAACACTATTCATTTAATTTAGCTGGTCACCACTCACCTAGAGGTCACAACTAAAATGCATCCTGGACATCCTAGCTAAGGTGTAGGAGAACAGAGCCAATTCCAACGAGCTGCTATATAAAATAGAAGGGCACACCCTTCCTGAAGTTCTGAATAAAACACTTTAATGTACATCCCTCACTTAGCTTGGTTTTGAATTACTCATGACTAAAAGCCCATGCAGTTTTGGGGCTTGCATAATCAGTTATTTCTGGATTCTGTGGTTTAGTGGTGCTCTGAACTTAGAAAAATGCACACCTTGCCAACTGGACCTCACTTGCCTTGGCCTCCAAATAAATGACTAAGTAAATAAATAGATTTATTTTATGTGTTAAAATTTGCAAAGAACCTTTTTTTTAAATGTTTGGCAGAACACAATTTCAATCTAGCTCTTGAATGATGGCTTTACACAACACTCTGGCTGTGCCACTTCCAGTGTTGTTTGCACACTCGTGCAGCTGAAAAGGAAATTTGAGTTATTTGTATTTTTCATACAGTAACCTCTTCCCCATTTTTTCTATTATTCTTTATTTTCTTCCACTTGCCCAATCTTTCCCACTCCTGTAGGGAAGACAATCCCATGAAATTTTAGTAATATGATGTTATGTAGATCCTGCATCTGTAATGAAACTATTTTCATTGCATTAGTGGGGCTTTTTTTTTTTAAAGTGTGTTTTTTATCTTCTTTGAAAGAATATAGTTAATTTGTGCAATGAACCTGAAAATATTTTTTTTCAGCTTTTGGCCTAATTTATGACCTGTTCGTGCTATGTGCTTTTGTTGAGGACTCTTATTTCATACACAGCATGAGGGGGATTAAATATTTTTTTTAAAGATGACATTTCAATGCATATTATTCTACTCACTGTTGCCTTGCCTTGCAATCTTCTGCATCTTATAAAGTCCTTATCGTGGTTTTTTGTGTACCTCAAAAAACATTTGGTCCAATTCCTTTCATAAATTTATTTTCATAAAATTACATGGTAATATCAACGTGTAAGTTTAGTATTTGATTCAAAGTAAATTAGATTTTAGAGACTGCGTTCTTAAAAAAAATCTGTGGTTTTCTTCTTTTCCCTGCCCTCTGCCAGCACAGGAAATTTTTTATGATCCCGTGTTCTTACGTCAAACACACAAAAAAAAAGTTAGGTAAAGAAGGTTGTAAATACGATCTAGAATGTATTGTTTTAGGTAAATCATATTTGAGATACATCTTTTTTTTTTTCCTAATCACTGCTGGAAATCATTATTTCTGAAGAAGGAAACTCACTAATTTGGGATAGAAGTTGGGGCTACAGAAAGAATTACATCTTCTAAGAAGCCCTATATATGCTTTAATGAAGTCAGCCTGTCTCAAGAAATTATAAAAGATAATTTACCTTTGCATAGTGTTCTTTTTTATTATTCCACTTTATTACTAACATAAATGATTTCTGTTTTTTTTCATTGAGTCTGTTGTAGTGAGATATGTTAATCCTCACTTAGTCTTTCTAGATGCTAGATATCTAGGCCTAGCTTGCCATATAGTCTCTATTGACAGCCTGTTTAGGAGAGGAAAATCCCTTCAGAGAGCCACCTACTTAGGCACTTGCAGTGCCTAATTCTCTTTCCTGTATTATGAGACACTTGACTAGAAGTGAGCCATACTGTGTTTCAAAGGTATAAATTAGGAGGGATGAAATCTAAACCTTCTTTGTATATTTTTATTTCTGGAAAGATATTTTCCTTCCAAATTACTGGAATTTTGAAGAGCAATATTGGCTGTTTATACAACCGTATTATAATTAATTCATTGAACATTTTATGTGATTTGAAAAATTTGCCCGATTTCTAAGTGAGATAAATAATGACATAAAAGAATAATGAGATAAATTTGTTTCAGTAGTTTTTAAATTAAAATGTCTAATATTTTTACCCATTGTTCTGCATTTAAACTTGTTTTAAAACTGACATCCTTCTATTCTATTTCCCTCATTGATTCAATTTTTTACTTAGTGTTATTTGGATATGGGAGCTCAAATTCCTTTAAGTATAAAGTTGTTTATTGGTTGAAGGCATTATCTCCCCTTCCCTCTAGAGACACAGCTAGTTCTGGACATATGTAGAAGCACATATTAGTTTAGTGCTGTTTCTACAAAGGAAAAAAAAGACAAAAATCTTCATAGAAAAAATACTATTAGAAAACTATTACAAATTTGCAGAATATTATAAGGAAAATAATAAGGAAGAATTCATTTATCAATAAGCAAATGACTATCGAGAATATTTTTGTATGCCTAGGTTGGGTTTGTTTTACTGCAATTGCAAACTGGGAAATCGGAAGAAAATGCTAGAGTGTCATTAGTAAAATTATTTGTATTTTCAAAAAATAATTCTTAACATTTTAGAAATTTGATTTTTACTTGAAGAAGTCATAAAGTTCAGACTATGATAGCAGTATTCGCAAATTTTAGTGGATAAATACAATCCAACTAAATAAATCCTTTAAAGATGAGTGGCAAGAAAATGGCGAATGGTGGCAAGGTTAATAGTGTCAAGTAGGTGTTGAATTATCTTCAGGTCTGAAGTGTCTCTAGATAATTTAAGACATCTGCTTTTGGCAGATGCTCAAACCATTAATATATCAGACATTTTTTGTTGAATATTGTCCTTGAAAATTTTATAGAATGCTTCAGTCTGAGGGAGTACGTTTTGATATTTATGAAATGTTGATATATGTCCCGGCATTTTATGTCCATACAGACTATTTTACACTATTTTGCACTATTTTGCACTATTTTGCAGATAACATGCACAAGTAGAGCAAAGCGGTGTATTTATTTTGTTATGAAACAGCAGTTGTAGCTGTCAGCAGCATCATGGGAAATATTCCAGAGTCATAGAATGGGTTGGAAGGAACCTGAAAGATCATTCAGTTCTGTTCCCCCCTGCCATGGGCAGGAACATTTTTCACTAGATAAACTGCTCAAAGCCCCATCCAATCTGGCCTTGAACACTTCCAGTGAGGGGGCATCCACTATTTCTGTGGGCAATCTGTTCCAGTGTCTCACCACCATCACAGTAAAGAATATATTCCTAATATCTAATCTAACCTACTCTCTTTCGGTGTCAAACCATTACTCCTTGTCTTATCACTATTCTCCCTGATAAAGGTCCCTCCCCGTCTTTCTTGCAGGTTCCCTTTAAGTACTGGAAGGCTGCTGTAGAGACTCCCTCGGAGCCTTCCATTCTCCAGGATGAACAACTCCAACTCTCTCATCCTGTCCTCACAGGGCAGGTGTTCCAGCCCCCTGATCATCTTCGTGGCCCTCCTCTCTAGCTACTCAAGCAGGTCCACGTCTTTCTTACACTGGGAGCCCCAGAGTTGAACACAGTACTCTAGCTGGGGTCTATGAGAGTGGGATCTCGACCTCGACCTGTGGCCACATTTCCTGAAGCAGTCCAGGATACGGTTGGCTTTCTGGACTGCCAGAGCACATTGTTGGCTCGTGGCCTGCCTTTTGTCCACCAGTATCCTTAAGTCCTTCTCTGCAGGGCTGCTCTCAATCCACTCATCACCCAGCCTGTATTTGTGCCTGGGATTGTCCTGTCCTGGGCACAGGTCTTTGTACTTAGCTTTGTTAAACTTTAGGAGGTTCACATGGACCCACCTTTCAAGCCTGTCAAGGTCTATCTAAACGGCATCCCATCCCTCCAGCTAGGTATCACCAGCAAACTTGCTGAGGGTACATTCAATCCCACTGTCACCGACAAAGATGTTAAATAGTGCCAGTCCCAATATCGACCCCTGAGGAACACCACTTGTTCCTGTTCTCCGCTTGGACATCAAGCCATTGAGCACAATACTTTGAGTGACGCCATCCAGCCAATACCTTATCTACTGAGTGGTCCATCCATCAAATTAATATCTCTCCAATTTGGAGACAAAGATCTTGTGCACGACAGTGTCAAACTTCTGCTTAATGGGTTTAAGCACTTTCTGGGTTTAGAGATCTGTGGGTTTACAGAGAGAAAGTTTTCTTTCTTATGAGGTGTGTTTGTTGTTCTAGTCATGTACAAATAACATTTATTTGCATTAGGCAAAATATATGCATGTTTAAATACTTCTACATTATGTTTATTGAGCATGTAAAATCTATATGTATTTTCTAATAGATTTATCCATTTTTCAGTCTATGTATAGTAAAATGAAATTCTGTATTACTCTTTCCAAATTAACAGATGTTAATAATTTGGTATAATACAGTTATCCTTTTATTTTTCAGTGAATGTTAACAATTTAATTTAATGTTCAAATTCTATGCCTATTTAAATCTTAAAAAAATAGGTGAAGGCACTTTTATTGCTACTTACATAATTTGATTTTGACTTAAATGAATTGAGGAAATGTTTTAAGCTAAACAGAATAGAGAAGTTCTTAAATTCCTGATTTCTTTAAGATAGTTCAGAAAACTTCTTTGAATTAAATGGATGTAACATAATAATCCTAAATTTACTAAGTGCGAGAACCTTTACTTGGCTGAGAGAGATAAAAAGATCGGGGGAGCCCTGCAAAAATAATTTTCAAAAATGGAAGAGTGGGCATGTTTGTTGTCACACTGTCTTTAAGTAATTTATAAAACTATTCTGGACAAAAAAAAATTAAAAATACTTATGAGAAACTGGAAAACCAAGCCAGAATCCTCTTCATAGTTTCAGCTTTAATGTTGAATTCTACAACATTTGTTAGTCAAAGTTTATGACTAAAGCATAATGTGCAGCTTAAGCACATTAATCATACTTTTCCTTTTATGTGTCCTCAACTGTTGTTTTAATATTATATGTTTGAATTTAGATTTAGCTAGTATTTTTTTAAGCAAACTAAAAACCTCAAGTTACTAGTGAACTTTTAAATGGTTTCCTGGGGGATTCTAGCATCGTGCATGTTAGAGTTATTATCTACTGAAGACTGTATTTGAGTGTATGACGATTAGTGTGTTGAATTTTCTCCTAGTTATTTATGCACTTTGGAGCAGTTATGAAAAGTTTTTAATAGAAAGTATTATTAGATGAAATTTTTGTAGTATCTATTTTTTTGGTCTTCAGACAGTTTCTTACTTTCAGGTCTTTCTTGCTTTGGTCTTGATACTATCTCAAATCCCACCAGACAGCTGGTAGCACGGAGGATACTGAAACTTGGATATAAGATACACTGAGCCAGCTTTTATTATTGTTTCTTTTTCATTTTCTTTTGGTGCCTTTCTCTTTTCTTTCCATTGTGGAGCTGGTTATTTTAAAATTCTACTTAGTTTTTAAATTGTGTTCAGTTTTAACAATATCCATTAACAAAAAGAAAAATCTTACCAACCGACATAATGCCTGCCTTTCTTCTGCCATTCCTGC
>NW_010410314.1:9475-11063 GCF_000710305.1 Buceros rhinoceros silvestris | reverse complement strand
TTCCTGCTTCTAATTTTCCTGCTTCTTCTCTGGTTTGTTTGCTGCCAGAAAGCCAGCTTGTTCTTCCATAAATTAACATCTATTATCTTTTGAATTTGATCCCTTCAATTTTCCTTATATAGCTACAAATCTAATGAGTGCTGAAATAAAAATAGTAATATCTACATTTAAAAGGTCTTATATTTCAATATAAACTATTTCCAAATAAGGAGTAAATTAATCAGTTAGTAAGATCAAACAAAAGCTGGAATTATAAGATCCATGAAATTGTCAAATGTTCTATATTTAGGTATGTGATTTTTAATCTCTAAATGGCATTCCATATTATCAATATCAAACTTATTCAATAATCATTCTTCAAGTGACCACATATAATGACTCATAATATTGTTGACAAGCCATTTTCTCTTCTCCCTTACTTCACTAGCTAGATAGACAGACAATTGTAAAAGTTTGTTGACTTTTTTTTTGCAATTATTTGTTTTATTCTTTCACAATCTAGTCACCAAATATACAGTCTTCACACTAAATGCATGCTCTGAATAGCCTAATGTGGCCAGCTAAGAAGCTGAAGATTTGAAGTCTTTCATGGTCATTGAGTCTTTACATAGGAAGCATCCTCTGACAGATAGCAAGAAATTAAGGAGCTAGTAAACTGTGGTGGAAGACTAGGAAATGTTGTTATTCCATTAGGTAATACTCATCACAATAATATTAGACATTTTAGTGTAATACTAAACAGCATTCAAACTAATTGGCACATCATTCTTCTGAGTAATAACAATCTAGGTTTTGTCAAATACTTGTGTTGATAATACTATTAGATTAAATGTATTAAATTTTTTTATTTTACATTATGGTATGTTAAGCTTTTTACTTTTGTTCAGGCAGTGGTGCGAAGTTAGTCAATAAATAATTTTAGGCACTAACCATGCTCTGAAGTTGTCTTAACAAAGCAGTCAAAGGGGAACTGCTAATTCCCCTGGACGAATTCAACCAGTGGTGCATGGTGTTTTGGGTTGAGAGATTAAAATCAGCAGACTATGATGCATGTCATCCTTTCCACAGAACCACAGAATCATTTTGGTTGGAAGAGACCTGTAAGATCACCTGTTAACCCAGCACTGTCGAGTCATCTCTAAGCCGTATCCCTAAGTACCACATCTGTACATGTTTTAAATACCTCTAGGCATGGTGACTCCACCACTTCCCAGGCCAGCCTGTTGATGTTCTTCACAACCCTTTCTGTAAAGAAATGTTTCCTAATATCCAACCTAAAACTCCCCCGGCAGAACTTGAGGCCATTTCCTCTCATTCTATTACTTGCTACTTGGGAGAAAAAACAGCCCTTCACCTCGCTACAACCTCCTTTCAGTTAGTCATAGAGAGTGATAAGGTCTCTCCTCAGCCTCCTTTTCTCCAGGCTAAACAACTCCAGTTCCATCAGCTGCTGTTCATAGGACTTGTTCACCAGGTGTTATTCTCTACAACAAGAATTTTTCCTATGCTGTTGGTTATGACGAACCAGTATTGCTTAAGCTCTCCATGAGACACTTAAGACAGCTATTGGATACAAACATGCCATCTT
>NW_010410314.1:0-9350 GCF_000710305.1 Buceros rhinoceros silvestris | reverse complement strand
TGAAATGTTTAAATGCTTTTTAAATTGCTCCATATTTGTTTCATTATAAGATAAGAGTTCCATTTTATGTACTTGCACCTCTTAGAAGATAGCAATGAGATATTTGTGTATATTTGCTGCTCACCATAACAAAAGCCAGATAAATACAATGGAGAAGGAAGTAATAAATCTACCTGAGTTTATGACTTGGCCCTGTTCAAGTAGCAAAGTTAATACAAAAGATTTCTTCAAGCATAAAAAGTATAAAATGAGATATAAATAAAATAGCTAAGTGAACCTAGAGGAAAAATATATCACTGCTGGTTAATTTTAGACAACATATTTTTCCATAAAACACCCTCACTGGGGGGTGATACTTATTGTTCTTTTGAAAGCAATTACTCTACTGTGCAGTACATTACACTGCAAAAAAAGCACACCAATAAACAGCAATAATAATGATTCTTTAAAACGTCCCCTGTGTGCTGTGATGTATCTATTGCTAACTCACACAGTAAATCTAAAATGTTCAGCGAACACTATAGAATGCGTCTGCAGGGCTTAATCCATTTACCATTCTTAATAGTGCAAAATTGGCTGCAACAATGAACAGCAACACTCCCAAAGTTTATTTAAATTTTCAGAAAGCAATTAGAGAAACCACACCATTGTTGAAAAAACAAATACATGACTGAATAATAGAGCATCATAAAGGAGAGTTGCAATCCTTCGTCTCGCCAGCTCTTTTGTACAGGGGCTTCTGGGTCCTCTGTACCAGTCAGTCTTCAGGTTACAGACTCTTCATTCTAGAACATGAAAAATATTACAGTATTTAAATCTGTTATTAAAATAATTGCTTTTTCTTTAATAATCACACACTCTAAACAAGCTTTCCTGAACTCATTTTCCTATTTGATTATGATAAATTATTTTATGTCTCTTCATCACTAAATGGAGAGATCTCTGTTATATCCGTCATGTCTGAGGGAGAATAAAGACTGTTTTCTCTTTGAGGATTTTGGATTTTTGTGCAGTGGTGGAAGAAGCATCAGTTCTGGAATAGATAGACAAAAAAATGTGCCCCCACAAATTGTGAGTGACCTGTAATAATTTCAGTATGGTCAAAGCACATATGAATTTTGCTTACTGCAGTGGACTACCCATGGCAAACAGACAAACCTGATCTAGATGCTTCTTCAGTCCCACCATGCAGTGGATCAGGGAGAGACAATGGGATGAAAATGTCACAAGCTGAGAAAAAGACAGCAAGATAAGGTACCAATTGCTACCATAGGATCATCTGCAGCTCCTCAGGCTAAACGGCAAGAGTTCTTGCAAAGCTGGTTCACACTATCAAGAAAAAGAAAAAGATGTTCAGTGTAAGTGTCTTTCTCAGGTGCATTCTTCAGGCAATTCAACTTACATTTCATTCCAATGATATTTCTGATATCTTCTTACAATTCTTGACCACCTTGAAGTGATCTCATTAATGATAACACGCTATGATATGGGAATTTGTCTGCTCTTTTTAACTTATTAAAATAGAATATACAATTGTAAAAAGGCAGAATTTTCACAGTGTATGGATGCATAAGAACAATCTGTGCAAACTTGAAGGTATAATCTGCTAGGAGAAAATAAAATCATGTGTATATTAGTAAAAAGTCTCAAACAACCCTGACCAAGACTACAAATAGCATTTTATAATATGCTGTATCACTATGCAAATAAAACCACAAAAAAAAATAATTACCAATTAATTTCCATTGACATTTTCTTCCCCAAATTATCTGTGGCTACTTGTCTATATAAAATGCCCAAATTCCTGTAATTTCTGAATTCTATTATGCTTTAGCTTGAGATTCTCTGCTGCTATGCTGCATATGGACCTGTGTCACATCAAATTAAAAGAACTGGGAAATTGCCCTTTGTATGACTTTAGTTTCTACTCTGATCTTCAGTTAGTTATATTTTATTTACACGAGGCCTGAAGCAAAGCCGCTTGTAGTTAATACGAGCTGACTTATTAAGAAAAATGGGGTTAGATTAAGCTTTTAGTGTTTAGGTTAACCCTAGTTATATTTAGGAATCAATTACCGAGTGCATTTATGGTTCATATGAAAAAAATATCCCACCTTTGAGTAATGTTTAAAAAACCATACTTTTTCCATCAACGTTACTTGGCGTTAGTTTGCATTGTAGTTGTAGCACTAAGGTTGAGGATTTCACAAAAGAATATAGACAACTAAAAACGGGTTTCGTAGTGTTTCTAGATATAACAAGAAGGAATTCAGAAGTTTTTCTTGTGTCACTATTAAATCTAGCTACTCTACATTTCTGCAAAACAAACAAAAAAAAAAGGTTTCTGTCAGCACAGATGTATCCATCGTACCAAATTTCTCACAGGTGATGAAAAACAGTTTTCTGTGATAAGGGATAAAGCAGTAATAGCACAATAGCACAACCTGTGAAGGCAAGATTGATCTCTTATTCACAGAGTGATTTCAAATTGCCAGAAGGGACTGCCTGCTGTAAGAGTGTCTTTGTGGGGAAAATCTTCAGCAAAATTGAATAATAACGTTTCTATGGGCCTTAAGCACTTTCTGCGTGATGGGTGTTTTTTGCTGAACTCATTTCATATTCATAATCATAAAAAATGTGTCAATACTGCAAAATGGTTCTGGTTTGTACAAATGATCCTGAACACCTCCTGGGAAATATTTCTTTATATACAATGTATAAAGAAGCCCCATTCAAATAAGGAGTCTAAGAAGGTCTGACATTCATATATTGTTCTCATTTCTGTTCTGAAAGGCTTTGAAAATATGGGCACACGTTTCCGTGAATAGGCACTTTCTACACACATTTCAACTATGATTCCTTAATCTCATTAAATGTTATTCACACAGCAGGTACGTTCTGAGAGTAGCTTTCATTTTAGCTGGAGATTTCTTCAGTGAAAGTTCTGAAAAAATGAAGCTCTATTAATACCAATTTTTAATTCATATATTCAATATTTCACATTTCATATGAATTAGATTGAAAAAAGTATCTTTTAATGTACACATTTTAAATACAGATCCTTTCACCCCGATGTAAGCAATTGTCCTGTTTCATTTGATAGACCTTTAATACACATTCAGAGCTGTTGCAATCAGTAGGCAAGTGTGTTCATAGAATCAAAGAATCTCCATGTTATATCAAAGGAAGATGCGAATTAAATTTTATTTAGTAATTCATATGCAGTACATTGCATATGTACAGTGCAAAACAGTGTCTTCCAGTCATCTTATGAAAAACTGACTTACAAAAAATACCTTGAACATTATGTATCAGGGAGGAGAATTTGTCCCAAAAGATAGAATTAGGGTAAATAACATGCAGATATAAATCACAGGACCATTTAGCAAGTCTTTATTTTCCTTGCACGGTCCTACACAGAAGACAGAATGAACCAAAGAAGGAATGAACTATTACATCTTTGGTACTTTCTTTCCTTCGAGTAGAGCATTTCATCTTGCATTTAGAGAGCATTTCAAGTTATAACACAGGACTAATGAAAAGGACTAGCTGAAAAAGTGATAATTAGTTTTACAGAAGACTACATGCAAGATTTATGTTTTAAGCATGTGGTTTAATTCCAACATGGAAAGAAGATATTTTTTTCAGAAAGCTGCCTTATAAAATGGAAGAAATCCTGTGCAACAAAGAACTGTCATTACCTAGAACTTGAACTTTGGCCACCCCAACCTGTTTCCTGTATCAGGAGGAATCCTGTATGAGGAAGAACAGCCCTAAATCTGCCTCCTAAATCTCTGGGTAATAGGATATTTAGTCAACAAACATTTCATTAAAATGAAAATATTTCTGATTTTTTTTTCCTAATGATTATTTCCAACAAATAAATGTTCCCTGGTGGAAAAACGTTTTTTGGAAAAATTCTCAATTCCTTCTGTAATTAAGATTAGGAAGCACTTCAGTTATAAACAGTAACTGTGCCTCATTCAAATGCCCAGGAGAAACATGAATCACACCCTCAGGGAAATAACGAACTCTGTGGCTAATGATTTGAAAGGAGAACTCTGTCCCTCACAATCTGTGTGTGCCAATAGACTATTTCCATTATCCAACATTTTCAGATATTGCAGAAGCTTTACAGTGATAGTCTTTTAAAGTCCTGAACTTCGTATGAGCTTAGGAGGAGAGTTAATAAACTGAACATCTTCATCTACTAACACATCAGAGTTCTACCTGAAGCTAAGGAAAAATAATAGTACAGGCGGTGATTTTCTGTCTTTTGAGTCTTTCAAGCAGTATAAATGAGAAGAGACTTGGGCCTTGAGCCCAAAGAGGTGATTATGGGTTCAGGCTTACATTCTAATAGCAGTGTATTGTAGCCATCACCTCCTTCAAAAAGCTCTAAGGAGTTGTGCTTGATCAGAATAATCTTATGCTGTATCCTTTGAGCTTATTGACACATGAACTGCTCCTAATACGTTAATAAAAATAAATGTAAAATGTAAATATAAATATAAAATAAAAAAAAAAAAAATCTTGATTTAACTCTGACTTCTTACCATGGTTACTGGCCTTTAATCCAACTTCATTTTGCCCAGTAATGTCTCCCCACACTCTTCAAGATCATTAGGAATAATAAAGTGTTTTTTCACTTTATTCATATATACAAGGGCCCTCGTTTTCTCTTGTCAGATGCAACAACACTGGAGTAACTGCCATCAGCTCAGAAGAATTGTGCTTAGGTAGGACTAGGATAATAAAGGGAGGACTTTGTTGTCATGTTAGCTTCATATGTATTGACACTGACAGAGAAAATCTAGACCATGCACCATATGTGAAGATTGAGTGGTTATCAGGTATACTTGAGGCTAGCCCTTGGACCTACTGTAAGACAATTCAAATGTTACAAATTAAATGCAATGAGTTTAAGGTGTATTAAAGGAGATTCAGGTTGGCATTACAAAAAAAAAAAAAAAATTAGTCATGAAAGGACTGAAGACTTCCAGAAGATATTGTCTAGGGTCTAAATCATTGGAAATTTTTAACAGGTTGGACAAATCCCTGTCAAGAATGGTTTAGGTATTGTCAATCCTGCCTTTGAACAGATAACTTCTCAAACTCTCCTCCAGTTCTTTTTTGTTGTTAATTCTGTTATATTAACTTGTCCTGGTTTAATATAAAACCAGTTTGATTAACCAAACCAGTTAAGGTATTCCTCCCCCTCACGTCAGTGCCTCACTGGCTGTGCAGCTACTTGGCAGGACGATGTCTCTTTAAGAAGCTGCATGCAAGGGAGACTGCTAATGCCTTTGCCAGCACCTGCATTGCCACGGTGGCACCCATCTTGCCTGCCCTGAGGGCTTTGAGGACCTCTCTGAGGGGATGCCGAGATCCGGCTGGCCGTTGCTATCGGCTGCTGAAAGATACCATCTGTTGCTGCTGCCTGCCATAAATTCCTCCTGTCGCTTTGCCCCTCGGGCACACCACGTTGTGACCGCCTGCCCTGACTGTTAGCAACACTGCCTCTGCTGCTATCTGGCCCGTCAGGAGCCACCCCGGCTTCAGTCCCTGCCCAGCAGCTATGAGCCTGGTAGTTTGCCCGTGGTTTAACCCTCGCCACACCAGATCCCCAAACCTTGTATATATTTGTTAATGTCTCGTTGTTTTTTTGTATAATACCGGTTTTTTGGTATCAAAACAGTTTAAGTTTCCAAAACTCAGTCGAGGCCTCACCCTCTTTCTCTTTTTCTTTCTTTCTTTCTTTCTTTCTTTCTTTCTTTCTTTCTTTCTTTCTTTCTTTCTTTCTTTCTTTCTTTCTTTCTTTCTTTCTTTCTTTCTTTCTTTCTTTCTTTCTTTCTTTCTTTCTTTCTTTCTTTCTTTCTTTCTTTCTTTCTTTCTTTCTTTCTTTCTTTCTTTCTTTCTTTCCTTCTTTCTTTCATTCTTTCTTTCCACCTTTCTTTCCGTCTTTATTTAGTTTTATCTCTTTTCTTAACCCCTTTTCTCCTGGAACGGAGAAGGGGCTGATTTGGAGAGACAATTTGTCTCGTGGTTTGGCCCTGTCTCAGCCAAACTGGTGACATAACTGCAGTTTATTCTGAATGTCTGAACTCTTTTCTGTTTGGCAGTCTCAGGATTATATGTATAATACCAAGTCAAGAAACAGGAACTTCTACTTGCATTTCTGCTTAGTAGTGTTTTTTTCTAAACCATGTTAATCTAAGGAAAAACCCTAAAACTCACAGTTTTGGATTAAAAAAGTACTTCTTTGGTATCTGGCTTAAAAAGGAATATAGGTAACAAAGTTTCTAAATTTTTTTTGGTGATTCTTTATGCTTTCCTAATTTCTGTCAAATATTCCTTGTACAATTCAGATAACATAGGTGATTCAAGGAACGAAGCGTTATTATTTCTGTGTCTAAAATACCTGCAAGTAAGTCTCTGTCCTGTGAGACTATCACATTTTTCAGACTAAGTCCTTTGCATAGCAAATGTATGTGCAGTTTTCTATGAAATTCATGTCCAATTACATAATAGACTAATCACATTTATTACAACCTGCAAGAGAAAGGCCTTTTGATAAGCATGAGGAGTCTGGTTTGAAATGAGAAGTTGGATCTTTTATTAAGTGAAAAAAAAAAACCTGTTTAATTTCTTCTTGGTGATTCTCTTGAGAGCAGCCTGGGGCTTCTGGAGCATGACTGCAGAGCAGTGCCCTAACAATCATTGATCAATCAAATGCAGAGGCATATAATAATCATAATTTAGTATAAAAATAGTTTTCCTATGTTTTCACCAGGAAGTCTATTTTTGGTGCCTATTTTTTCCTCTACCTTACAATCTTTTTGATATCAGTTCTTTGGTTGGAAATTACAAGCTTTCTGTAACGCGCAGACTATATACAGTGGCAGTGAAGATAGAGAAGAAATGTGAAACAGAAAGAGGAAAAGAAATCACAAATAATGAATTAAATACACATACCTGCTTACTTTCACACGTTTTCATAAAGAAAAAATATATCCAATTTCTATACCTTTTGTTATTTCTATGACTTTTTCAACTTTTTCTATTTTACAGTAAAATTTTGGTAGGGCAATAGCCATCTCACTCTTTGAGGTGCTCTAATACTGGAATTCCTTTCAAAAAGAGTAGTAGGAAAGTAAAATCCCTATCCAATGTTCCCACTGCATAAATAACTGAGTTTGTGAAGTAATGCTACTCACAGAGTTACGCATCCTTGTTGAGCTTTCAGCAACATACAGGTCCCACTTTTGCTTCATGCTGCAAAATACAGATGAGAGGGATCTATCTTGAGGAAGTATCCTATCAATCATAAGGGATTTGGGGAAAATATGAGTGCAGAACACAGTTCTGTGACTTCTAAAATCATTGCAGCAGCTAAAAAGTGTCTCAGGCATAATACGTACAGTCTTCACAAGCTGTTGAAACTCTAAGCAGAAAAACCCACAACCTCTCAATGTTGTCCAAATCCACCACAGTAGACACAGTGACAAAAACAGACACCATGCTTCTCTGCTCTAATTTTTCAGTTTGTCTCCTTCAAAATTTCTGCACTGTTGCTGTAGAAAAAAGTTACTGAAATGCCTACTAAGCCAAAAAAAGTGACAGTTTTCACTTTGGAAAAAGGAAGAAAATAATGTTTTTCTACACTCTTAGGTTATGGCTCAAGTCTTCTGCTGTCTGTCTGCAGGTCATCTGCAGTCATAATCCAGGGGGTCCCTATCAGCACTAGCTCATAGGTGACGTGATTCAGGGAGAGCAGACTAGGCAGATGTAACCAGTTCTTAAAGTTGCTTGATGAAGCTGCCTGCCCATTTGTTGAAAATATACGGAATATAGGAGAGTAAGGATGTTTCATGTTCCTGGACAATTTCAGAAGATCTAGAAAGCTCTTTCTATTTACATAAGGCACTGCTTTTGAGATGAGATGGTTTCATTCTGCCTTCATCGAACATTTTCCCTCCATGTCACAAGTCAGGACTAGCAACACAGGCTGCTATATGCTTTTGTTCAGAGTTGTTCCTTTGTCCACTCATCACCACACTGATGTCACTAGAACCGCTTACTGTGAATGAGGTAGACAGCAGACTGGAGTGATTCCCTCGCTGTCCCAGGTTGTTCTGTTTACTCAAGCGAACAGTTCGTTTTGGCTAAAATTGACCCACTGTTCAACAGAAAAACTTTGTTACTGTTTAAAAATCCCGCTGAAATCAGTCTAACTACTACAGCAAGAATATGCTTGCCAGTGTGAGTAAAGAGTGGCCAAAAGATACACATAACATCAACTAAGAGGTAATAGTTATTGGTTTGTCTCTGTATTAGCTGATGAAAAGTTGTCTTCTGATAAGGAAGAAGTCACTTAAAAGCCATATTTTTCCCTGTTTCTTGATTGAATTTTCAGCTTTTTATTTCCCGCCTGCTTTCCTGAAGGGCAACATTTCCTAGCTCTTTCAGTTCAGAAAATATCTGCGAGCAATTTTATAACTTTCATTTTGCTTTGCCTTGGAAACAGCTTTACAGGACTCTAAGTAGATCTGAAGTAAATCAAATCAAGAAATTCATGAATTTTGTGATCAGAATTAAATTAAAAAACATTAAACATTCTCAACATTAGTCAACATTAGCTTTCAGCACTCACAGCTGCCAAGGTTCACCAGTCAACTCCATCTGCCTGTGGCAAGCAACTGGTTTTCCAAAATGATAATTTTTACTTAAAAATAATCAGGAAAAAGATCTGCAAAAGCATAGTTATTGACTAAGTAGAAGCATTAGATTACAACTTATTAGAACAACTTATTAGCAGTAAATACGTCCAAGTCTAATACAAAATAGATGTAGAATTGCATAGAAGACCACAGTTACTCATAACATTCATTTGTTATCTTGTATAGTATTTTTGTGATGACACTAGAGACTCTGTCATCTCGCTCTGAGATGCATCCCATCATAACCTATAGTGTACTTAAGTTATGTGTCCTTACAGGAAGTTTATTATAAGCAATCTGAAAATGCAGGACAGTTAGAGTAGGGGACCATCTGCAGAACTTGTGTACGATGTTGCTGAGTTGAGCAACCCCCATGAATTCATTTCCACATCTGAAAAATTGCAATAGTGTTTGTCTATGTAAACAGAAGGTTATGAATCACAGTGTAATAATGTTTGTCAAGAATCTTCAAAGGCTTGCTTGCAAGACACTATATTATTTGTATTATTTCATCTTTTTTATAAAAAGAAGTCTGAGATCTGAAACAGTTAAACTTAGATGTCTTTGTTGTGTTTAATTTATGTGTCCTGGGTTCAACGCGGAGGAACCGGATGCTCCCATGTTGTCCAG
>NW_010410313.1:9671-10051 GCF_000710305.1 Buceros rhinoceros silvestris | reverse complement strand
CTCCCTGTGTTCCCCGTCCTCCCTAGTCCCGGTCCCAGCAAGCCGGGCCAGGGTTCCGGTGGAGGCAAGCTCTCCTCCAGGGGCAAGGACTACCTCAAGCACCCAGCTGTCCTGGGCCAAGTCTCCCGAGGAGTAACACTGGAAGTGAGAAGCCCTTCTCCAGGAAAGACATGAGGAATGAGGTGGAAACTTGATGCTTTCAGCCTCTATTTTACAGCCTGCTGAAAAAACAACTAAACTGATCTATAGGGGTTTTATCTCAATAATGAACTTTATGTGAACTGCCACATTCACTGCTCTTTGCTTGTGAATCACTGTCATCATCATGGCTTGGCTTTGCGGATGAAGATTTGGGAAGGGCTTTACCCACGCTCACTGCC
>NW_010410313.1:513-9275 GCF_000710305.1 Buceros rhinoceros silvestris | reverse complement strand
GCAGCTGCGTTTTCAGCAACATGGCCTCAACGCTGGTGACCTCTGCCTGTTCAAGGACAGCAACATCAGTCACAGAGTCAGTCCAGTGGATGTTTAGGATTGCATGGAGGCAGCGCTGATGGAAGCGTTCGAGGAGTCGCAGGTGGTGGCGGTAGATGACCCATGATTCAGACCCGTACAGAAGAGCAGACAGTACAGTGGCTCTGCAGACACTGATCTTTGTGCTGTTCTCCAGGTGTTTGTTGCACCAGACTCTCTTATGCACTCAGGTCACACCAAGCTTCCCTTGCTCCAAGCCCTTTGCCTCATTTCTTCTCTGAACCTGAGAGGGCTCAGCCAGACCCCACTGTCTTAGTCATGCTGGTCCTGGCCTGGCAGAAACCAGTGACAAAAGGAGAAGCAGCCAATTAGCCTCAGTGTGCAGGCAAATACTGAAGGGAGTCACTATGCGCTGCCTGGGCCAATCCCCCTGCCTCAGCAGAGCAGCAGAGCTGACCCTGTGCTCTCCTTCCCACCACCTTAAAATCTTACCATGTCATGTCCTGCAGGAAGGCAAGCTGCTTGCTTTGTAACTTTATTAGTATATAATAAGGGAGGATACAAACAGGTTTGTATAATCATGAAGGACGTGATGATTCTGCCCATCTTGTGCCAGCAGAGGCTGCTGTGCCGTAATGGAAGGGACAAGAGTGCCTTCCTGGATGGAGCCAGAGCTGCAGGCTGCCCCATTGCTTTAGGTGTGCCCCATTGCTTTCCTTGGGATTTGCTGAAGCAGGCAGCCCAGCAGCAGGTTGAGCAGCAGGAAGGCATCACTTCCCTCCCTCCTGTTGACGTGTAGCACCATCCAGCCCTGCAAACTCTAGGTCACTTTAATGGCCCCCACAGTAATGTGGGCGGTCGAGTGCTCTGAGCCATTGGCTAGGTCATTGAGAACTAAGTGGCACCTTCAAAGGCCTCAGGGGATGTAGTGGCTTCTGCCAGGCTCAACCTCCTTCTCCAGGGGAGAGGATGAAGCACCTTGCATGAGAGAGGCCTTGTACGACAGACTCAGGGAAGCACAGGAAGGCTGGACCTGCCCTTCAGAGGTGTGACTGGCAAGGCAGGGAGAATGCTGTGGAGCCTGGGAACTACTGAGGGAAGCAGGAATACGATGGTCTGATTTTTCTGTAATAAGCCAAATCCTTAGCAGAGGATGGTTTTTCAGGGTTTTGTTGTTTCCCTGCGCTTTCCTCTTTCCAGAGAAGTGTAGGCAATTCAGATCACTGAAAAGACTGAATCCAGAAGGGACAATTTCCTTCTGTGAAAGTTTGAATCCAGCTTCCCATCTCAGTTTGCAATGGCATTGTCAAGGACTCCTGAGAAAAAGCATGCTGCTATTTCTTGCCCTGCAGAGGAAACTCATTTTGCTATGGGTTTTTTCTATAGTCATCTATACTGGCTCCCACCCACATCTGTGCGCATGCTTTTCTTCTCACCATAACCAGTGGTCTCAAGAGAAGTCACGTTCTGCAGCTTGCATGAACTTCTAGAGGTGCTGGGGACAGGGCAGCAGAGAATGCTTGGGAGCAGTAAGATACTCAGGGCTTTTGTCTCTTCTACCTCCAGACGTGTTCTTGATGCTTTGCTATTTTAAAGTAATTTCTTCCTGTACTAGCTTTTGTTAGCCAGCATAGTGGCATGAAGGATGTCATTTAGAAAGCACCTTCTGAGCGTCTTGGTACAGCAGCTGGCTGAGAGTGAGTCATGTTGTATCGGGGATTTCTTTAATTCTCAATCACATGAAAAAAACCTGGATTGAAGAATAAGCGAGCCTGAAGATACAGTTTGGGAGGTCTTTCTCTTGTTTTGGCTTTGCACTGCAGACTTCAGGTAAGCAGGCAGGTGTCTGGCACAACAGTAGGAGCAGTAGAAAGCCATTGGCTGTATTTACTCTCCATTCCCATTTTGGCTCTTGCTCTTCCAGCAGTGCGGGACGGAGGACTATCCAGTTTGGTCAGAGCACCAGAAGAAGCTTGAAATGCTAAACAGTGGAACTGGTGCCTCTTTTGGGCAACCAGTACCTGATCCTCCTGGTGTTACAGATTTCTCATTCTCCATGATCTCAGGACAAGGCAGGAAGCCAGCTGAAGAGTTTGGGAGACAGGCAATAGGTTGATTGACCCCAGCTGCCTTGGCCCATTTAGCAGGGAGAACATGTCTGTAGAAGAAGGTGTCTGTTTGGGATCACGTGATTTTCCAATAAATCTGGCACCTCCAGGTAAGAGAAAGAGACGTAAGAAGAACCTGTGAAAAACTGCCCCCATGTGTGCTGGCAAGCTAGGGAGAAGTGAGATCAGGGACAGGAGTGCTGTGGCATACGTCCGGATGTCACTATTCAAGATTTGCTGAGGGGCTTTCAACCACAATCCTGAAAACTTAAAAAAGAGAAAAGGCCTTGATTCTCTGTCTTTTGTAGCTCATGTTTTCTTGATTCTTTTCAGACAAGGGGAAGACACTTCTCTCAACCTGTAACCTCCTAGTAAAGAGCTCAGGAGCTTGTGTAACACAGTTCCTGTGCACAGGATTTGGAGAAAGATGTCAAAGAGGCCAAAGGTAAAATCATTCAGTAATTTCTAGTGTATTTCTATGACTGTATGACTGGAAGATAACTCTTATGAGGATTTACCTGAGTGAATATGTAGGACACCTTTGTAAAGCACAAGAGATACTTCAATGTGAAGATTACCACAACAAAACGGCAGCAAACCAGGACTTACAGGGCAACCTTTCCAGACTGTGACTGTAATACTTGGCTAATCGCACCCTGCTGACTGCTTTCCACCTGTAAGTGGCACACTCTGAGTGTGCCATAATGCTCTGCCTATCCCTTGAGATAAGATAGTAAGATGGTATTGCTGGCAAAACAGAGTAATATACTGATAAAAATCAATGGTGATATGCCTACTCATACCTCAGATGGACTTTTCTTACAAACTGGAAAGGAATAGGGTGGGTAATACTAGAATTCGATTAAATGAAATTACATAAAACTTCTTGAAAAGGAGGGGAGCAAAACCAGTGTCAAAAAACAGAGACAGGTTCAAGCTGTGCTCTGAGCATCACAAATCAAGTAAACTGTAAATACTTCACATGGAATGGTTACTGTGACTTGAGAACGGGAGAAGATGTGCTGAAATTGCAGAACAGCTTTTGCCTTGGTGTAAGGAGATGGTAAAATACCCACTGATGGGACCGAGGCTTGGCCTCGTATCTGGCACGTGACGGAGCACGTGTCGCAGCAGGATGGAATGTGAATTGCTCACAGTGCGATAGGAAAGCGCCTTCCCTGAGAGCCCAGCCATCAGCAAGCTTTGTGATCTGCTCAGTTACATAGAAAGAACCAGAAGTACCTGAGACTGAAGAGGGAAAAAGAAGTTTGTAAACAAGTACTGTCCCCTTGAGATCACACAGAAGGGGTTCGCTCCTGCAGATGAAGACAGCTGGCTGTTAGATGCAGGCACTTGTGGTGTTATGGCTGGTGCCAGCCATATATATGTTAACATAAATGGTCTTCACCTGCAGTGAAACTGCTGGGAATTGCACTGGGCACAAGGAGTTTTCCTGGTCAAGTTTCTCTTGTCAATGAGGTGTTGCCAAACAGAGTGGTGGGAGCTGCGTGGGAGGTCTTCTTCTCCTCCTCCCTCCTGTCCTGCCTGCTGCGGGCTTTGTCCTGCGAGGGACCAGGTGTCCCAGCACCCTGTGATTCTCCTCCAGCCTGGTCCCACTCTGAAGGTGCTGGTGAGCCCCAGCTGTGGGGTCTTCTGGAGGAACTTCTGTGTTTGTGTGAAATTGTGTATCTAGTGAGGCCTTTTTAAAAGCATCTTACAAAACTTTACGGAGCGTGGTTTGCTCTTCAGTCCTACCCAAAACACCCAGAGAGTAAGCTGATTTCTCCAAAGACTTCAGACTGAATTCAGCGAGGAACAGCTGATTCTGTTGCTGCTACGTTTTGTAGGACTTGTCTAGAATAGAGCCAGCTCCTCTTTTCTCTCTGGCGATCACTTGCACTTTGACAGAGTGGTGCCATCAGTCACTTTACACAAACTAGTGATTACCGCTTCAGCCTTCCCCAAAGGTATAGTCTCTAGCCCTGGCAACAGCCAGTTTGTTTCCTCGTTAGGATTGTCCCCACCTTTTTTCTTACCCACACACTCCTTGTAAAAGGTAACTCCTGCCAGCAGAGAAGAATTGTAAGTTGACAAATTATGGTGTTCCAAACGGAGGTTTGCATTAAAATAAAGAAGCTGCATGAATAATATAACATGGAGTGCATGTGAAATCGCACCGGAAGGGTGTGTTGCAGATTCACAGCATGTTTGGACAGCCACAACAAGTAAGTTCATGAATTAATTTCACATCTTATATGAAAACAGCAGCAGCTTGCCAAACACCCACCTCACATGAGCCCTGTTCTGGGAAAAAACAAGAGCATTCCAGGGATTATGGTAGGGAGGAAGGATCAAGAATAACAGAGTAGCTGTGCAATATCAGCTGCTTGTACCAAAGAGAAGGTGACAGCTGCCTGGGGCAAAGGTTTCTGCAGCCAATGGTCACTAGATTATGTTCTTCAGACTTTGGTGCTTAATTTGGAAATAATGAGGTCAGTTTGGGTTGGGGGTTTTTTGTGTTTGTTTTGGTTTGGTTTGGTTTTTCTGTCATACAAGTGGCCTATTTTATAAAGTTCAAACGTGCAAGTAATAAGCAAATAATTCTCAACCACAAATACCATGGTCTGTGATGTTTTTATGGTAGACTAGCAAACATAAACAGATTACATGACATGTTAACTAAACACAGAAAACCGATCTGGTGCTGTCAGTGGATTTCAATTACTGAAATACAGATATGTATGCTCTGTTCAGGATGCCTTGACAAAGCATCAGTGGCTTTCAACCCACATTAAACCCAGCAAGGCAGCATTAGAGCTCACGCTGTATTCATTTAGAGGGAGAAAAGCAGCCTCTTGATTGACTCACAGTCCTATACTCCAACGCAGCTTTCCTTTTCTTCAGCATGTGAGTTGAGTGCTTAGAGCTGGAGAAGGATTCATCTCAGCCTGCACAGGTTGTGTAATAACGAGCTTCCGACCTGAAATTTCAGCTCTGAGTGTATCCTGAGCACCTGGGCTCCAGCGCCCTGCTCCCACTTGCTGTCTCAAGGCAGTGCCAGGCAGCGTTCTGCAGCTCCCGGTTTTGTCAGGGGAGCACGGGGTATTAATAGCTCGCCTTGTGCTTTGGAGAACAAACACTCAGCGTGATCTGAGGCTGTTGTGTCACTGTTTTCCCTGCTTCTTTCCGGCTTGGGGTTATCCTCTTTATAATGATCAAGGGGTGCAAAAAGATTATGAATTGACTAAATGCAGCACATTACAATATAGTTCATGACAAATGAACTGAGGGGATACCAAGCCATTGCGGACATTGTTTGACATTGCTCTCCATGCTGACCAGTAGGTATCGACATTTTCCACTTGACTGACTTGTTCTGCACATTGGTAGGAATCCATTTTAAAAAACCCAGAAGCTGCAAACAACTTCTGTTTCCAAGACTGCCAGCAATAGGGCTCCTCAGTGTTATGCCTGCAGATGTGCTGTTCTTTCCAGCACGCGTTTTGAGCCGGGTAGCTTCTGTTTCTCAGCCTCCAAGCGGATAGGGGACCTGTTCCTTCCATTTGCTTCTGCTGCAGCAGCAATGAAGCAGCCTCGTTCTGTTTCTGTCCTGCACAAGGGGCTTTCTTTTGGCCGGTGGAGACAACAGCAGCTCCTAGGTGGCTGCCTTGCTGTCGGGAGGCTGTATGCAGCTTATGTAAGTGCTTTAATGCAGGGCTTATATAACTGTTTTAATGCCAGGGCTCTCTGCCTGCGGAGAACTCCCCCTTCTGTACGTAGAGAGGCTGCTCCTGCCTAAAGAGGCAAGGCATATCTGCCTGCTGTGGATAACTGGAGTGCGGGGCAGCGGGGAGCGTGGCCGTGGCAGGTGGTGCATCTTAACTTTGGACACCTGGGGAAAGCACAGGGATGTGCTTGTTAGGGGCTTTCCCGTGCTGCAAAAAATGTTGGGCCAGGTCACTGAGGTTTGGGTCTCTCAATTCATGTGGGAATACAAGGAGAAGGCAAAGGCAAGACAGAGCAACAAAAATGTCTGAGGCCTCATACATCAAAATACTGAACTTCCGTACAAGATAAGTGGTAATATTTGCATATCAGAAAAGTTAGCGGCTGACACGCTAATACCTTTGTGCTCAGAGAACATGGAGATTTCTGCCAGACATTGTAAAACCATGCAGGGGCACAACATTTGGAGAAGTGATGTTGCATTCCAGCCAGTGTAGTTACTTGCCCCAAAGGAACCTGGGTAGCAGGGTGTCAACTTGGAAAATTCCCATCCGACCAGTCTAACCAGCTGCAACTCAAGAGGCACACTGGGTTCCCACAACTGCAGGGGTTGGAGCGGGACATCTAAGCTCCCACACCCTGCTTGCTCTCTAAGCCCCCTGCTCTGCAGCTCCTCTGGGAGCCCCTTGCCTCTTTCTTCTGGGCTGGGGAGGCTTGAAAGTCTTTGCTGCAATACAGCTGCTTCACTCCCCTCCTCTCATTTGTGAGCATTCCACAGGTGAAAAGGTGCGTGGCAGCAGCAGGAGCACCTAGCTGGAAGAGAAGGAGTGAAGCTGGGGCTGGGCTGCTCCTGATCCTGCCAGAGTCTGGTCCTTGATTTTAGTTCTCTCACTCCTAGTGTCCCTGCCCAGAAGATTGCTCATTCCCTCACCCCACTGTCACCAGCTGCTCATTGCTTGCTCTCTTATAACCAAAATGCGGTGACTCATCCTCCCGCACTCACCTTACCTCTGCTCATTAACATGTTCCAGTATATCACCTTTCCCTCCTTTGCTATTGTCAATACTTTCTTCCATCACACCATTTGCTAAGCAAGTATTTTTTCACCAAAGTTTTTCTAGGAGAATTCTTTTTCCCTTCACTGTCCAGGTTAATGATGGAGCAAAGATACAGGAGAAATGGAGGCACTTACTCGTCTCCTGGGTGAGACGTAAAGATCTGCTTAATGAGCTTTATGCAGGTATTGAAGCATTGCCTCTGTCTTGTTGCCTACAGAAGGATCTTTTCTGTGGAAAATCATAGCATCTAACAATTCTCAGCCCTGTGTTTGTTAGGCCAGGTTTACCAGGAAGGTCTGTAACAAGGCGTGTACTTCAGCTAGACTCAGCTGCTCTGTAGTGGCTGCAGGGCAGTCGGTGTTCACCCACCCCGGGCTGCTGACCCCATATGGGATCTGCCCACAGGTAAAAACAGTCTGGATGTCTGCTCCACATGCTACAAAGCTACAGAGACTCGATAAACCACTTTTTATTTTCTCTGTGCAGAGAAAATAAATTTTAATTCTTTTCTCTAGATAGCTAGTCCTGTTGAAGGCCCGCAGAGTAAACATGTCTTGTGCTTGAAGTAAGGGAAACCATGGTTTCTTCCAAAAGCTTTTCTGGAGAAATGCTTACAAGGGAAAAGTCAATAGTGGAAACATGCTGGAAGAGGACAGAGTGGAAAGAATGCCTCATTACCCCTTGGGATCACTCTGTGCCCAGCCCATGCTGTATGATTTAGGTCTCTTCCTTGCTGGGGAACAATTTCCCACCCTTAAATATTCTGAGGAAGGAGAGCTGAATTTTGACTCCATTTCCCCCCCTAACATTTAACTTATGGAGAAATAAATTTAAAATTACTCTTAGTAAGAATGAAGTGTTGGAAGATCCAGGCCATATGGCCATATTGCTGATCTGCAACGGGTTGTTGCTGTCACCTTTGTCCATAAAGGACTCGGTGGCAGAAACAGTGCCTCCATGGCCTCTCTAATCTAGCATGGGTCTCTGGTTTGCCCTCTGCTGGAACCGTCCTTCTCTTAGCACACCAGGTTTTTGCATGTGCTTGGGGTCACTGCAGGCATGCTACCTCCCGACACTCTAACAGTGCATGGGTAAAACATTTCACAGAAACGGCTGTTATTCCTGAGCATTGGAAGGTGCGCGCTTCTCCACAGAGAAGCTGGAATCAGTTTGTCAAAGCCTTAATCTGTGTCCACTCACAGCAGGTCACTCTAACCTCCTGAGCTGTGGTGTTGCCACTAAAAACATGCCGGGCATACCTTCAGAGGGACATAATAATAATAATAGTAATGTTGTTTATGTAATAAAACTAAGTCGTGAAATAAAACCAATCAAGCTGGATGAAAACAGTCACCATAGGAATAACACAGCTGGCAGCAGACACAGCTAGCTGCTGTCTAGCAAGAGGTGCCGGCCCTGTGTTTGCAAACACGGTAAACCAGCACGTGGACACTGAGGTGACATCCAGACCAAGTGTCTTCGTGGTCATGCGTTGGGGCAGCTGACTGTTTCCATGGCCAGATCGTCAGTAGCCGTACAAACATAGACGGGCACTGTAACAGGGTGGCCGGCGGAATTCAGCAGGCTTTGAGAAGCTAAGGCAGTGTTTGCTCTCTTGGTCACCTGAGAGCAGTGTGCTAGACCTGAGAGGCACTCCACACAGTCATCTGAACGGGCCCGAAGGGCCAGGCTGGCACCAAAATTAGCGACTCTCAGCAGACAGGGGTGATTTCCAGACAACTTGGCAGGTCATGGTGTTCAGCAGTGTCTGCTTGTCCCTGACCAGGGACACGTCCCTCCTTGCTGTGCACCCAGGCCTGCCCCTGATGTT
>NW_010410313.1:0-458 GCF_000710305.1 Buceros rhinoceros silvestris | reverse complement strand
CCGGGGCCCCCCCCTCCTTGCTGGGCACCCAGGCCTGCCCCTGATGTTCTCCTGCAGCTCAGGAGAAGAGGGCCTGTGCACTGTGGAGCTTTCATACTGACCTGCACAGCTCCTGGGGCAGCTTGTCTAGTAAACAGTGGCTGGGTTGAGAGAAGGATAGGGCTGACAGTGTAGTAACTGTCACAAAGCATTTGGGCCTGCCCTTGCAGAGCATTTTTCTTGACTGTGAACTCTTAGGCAGGTGTGTTACGTTTCCATACAGGCCGGTGGCACCATGCCTGGCATGGTGGGGCAGGAATGGGGTGAGCACTGAACCTGCCTTTTCAAATGGACATACAGCGGGTGGGCATAAGTATCCCAGAGGAGAGCAAAGCACTCCACGCGCAGCGATGTCCTTGTGGGCTGTAGCACCTGCGACCACGCCTGTCAACCCAGAGCTGGTGGCGGGGCTGTGTGGA
>NW_010410312.1:20688-21542 GCF_000710305.1 Buceros rhinoceros silvestris | reverse complement strand
TTTATTGTGTTTCCCGCACATGGGACCTGCCACGCTCCTGGGCTGCCTCCAGCTCCCCTCTCTTTTTCCGTACCTTCCTCCTGCAGTAAAAAGCCCTTTAAGCGTTATGAGAGCAGGGTCACCAGAGGTGGGACTGCTCGAGACTCGTGGGCAAATTTCCATTCAAATTTCATCCTGTAGCCTAAAAAAACCAGAGATTTTGCTTTGTTGCTTCTCTGAGCCCCAACTATTAGAATGAGCAGCCTCTTTGCATGATTAAAGAGCGCAGCGTTAGCTCTGCGTCTGCTAAATAAATTTCAAAGGAATGACAAAAACCTCTTTAAAGCACGAGCCTCTTTCTGTCTGTTTTGCAGGCAAGACTGTGTCAGAACTTTGGATCTGGAAGTTTCTTTTCTCACACACCCTTGAACATTTATCACTTCAAGGCTGCCTGAAAAACTATCCCCGTGTTTCAAAACTCAGCGCTGGGTGCCTAGAACTGCTCAAGGCTGAGGAATTTCATTAGCACTTGACACTTTAAAAAACAGTGTCAGGTCAGGACGAACACATTTGCTTTGCTGCACAAAATAAAATCGGGTTTTTTTTTGGAAATGATGCGTGAGAAATATGTCCCCAAACTGCACTCGGAGACAGCGCAGTTGCGGTGCCCCAGAAGCGTGACGGGCCCTGCTCCCCTCCCTCATCTGCCATTGAAGTGTCTCAGCATGATGCTGCGAACGGCTCAGCACCTGCATGGCCACCTGCTCGCCAGTCAGAGGAGGGGACTGGGCGGTAGTGGCCCTTTTGACCACTCTCTGGACAGAGGACAATGGTTTAAACTAAAAAAGGGGATTCGGAGTAGAGAGAAGGAAGGA
>NW_010410312.1:20262-20509 GCF_000710305.1 Buceros rhinoceros silvestris | reverse complement strand
CCTGGCCCAGGTTACCCAGAGAAGTGGGAGAAGCCCCATCCCTGGAACCATCCCAGGTCAGGTTGGACCTTGGGGCTCTGAGCACCCTGCTCTGGTTGCAGATGTCCCTGCTCCCTGCAGGGGGGGTTGGACTGGATGACCTTGAAAGGTCCGTTCCAACTAAACTACTGTGAAATATGTGAAATGCTCCTACCAGAGCTCCCCTCTCACAGGAGATGCCCTGGTGTGCCAGGCTGGACCGCCGCAT
>NW_010410312.1:14012-20236 GCF_000710305.1 Buceros rhinoceros silvestris | reverse complement strand
TGGCGCCCCCCGCCACATCCACCTCCTGGGGCTGCGGCACGGCTTCTCGGGGCAACAGTCCTTGGGGAATGGCCAGCACCATCCCCATGTTCCTCCTTGAGGTCCCACAGCACACATCAGAGCATCCCTGTGTTGCAGAGGACGTGGGGATGTGACTTGACTAACTTACATTGACCCGAGATGCTTCATTTATTGGTGACATTTTCCTGCAGATCTCAGGCTCAGTGCAGGGAGGGGAGGCAGAGGTGGGGGGTGGGGGGAGGTTCAGAAGCCCCCTGCATCTCCCTGAGCTTCACGAAAAATCCAGCCATGTCCACAGGGAGCTGCGAGATGCTGCATAGTTGCAAAACTTCTCTTCTTCCCCAGGTGCTTAACCAGGACAGAAAATCTGAGCTCGGTGACTTGCCCAGGGCCTCCCCCAGCACCGAGAGCAGAAACCCTGCTAATGCTCCAGCCACGAGAGCATCTTCCCTCCCTTCAGCCATGGACATCTTAAAAATGTTCCATGATGGAGAAAGAAACATTTCTTAAGTACCATTTGATGTCTCAGAGTGGCTCCAGGGCTAGAGAAAACATGTTTATTTACTACTATGCTGATTTTAATGCGAAAGATTGGTTCAGCGACTAGAGGAAACAAAACAGGCAACATTTTCCATAATGTCTGCAAAGCGTTCGCGGGCTGACAAAAATATTTTCTTTCTTTCTCTCTCTTCCCTGCACTTTTTTTTTAATCTAGCATTTCAAATTGAAGAATGGCTTGAGGGCTGAAGAAATCACTTGATAAAATACCCAACATTTACATTCTTGCAGGAGAAAAGCTAACTTTTTTTTTCATCTGAGCAGTAGTTTAGTGAAGCAGAAGAAACAGCCCTGCAGTATCCCACATCTGTTTAACCCTTCCTGGCTGTGGCCCTCCAGTTCAACACAAAGCCACAAAGCTTTTGAGCTTGTCCTTTCTCCAAATTCCAGGGGTCAGATACACTTCGTATCTCTCTCCCCAGTTGTTTCTGAGCACCTGCTGAGGGAACCGGGCTGGCGGGATACCGGGTCAGAGGAAGCCCACGGCAAAGCACTGCCCCACCGACTTCTGATGGAACCAGTGAGCAGAGGACGGGGCTTTCCGGCAAAGTCATTAATGAACAAGACCTGCAGGATCTTTCTGATCTTCCCTTTCCAGAGCTGCTCTGTGGGGCTGGCTGTCAGCGTGGCCGAGGCATGCCAGGGGCCAGGCTGGGTGGGAATCCCCACAAACACCCAGCAGGGCAGCTCCGGGCTGGGAGGGAAGCGCAAAAATGGAGAAGTCTGTCTGAGAGACTCATTTTTCTGAAGCGATCCTTCAGAGGACTTGGCAAAGCAGATCGATTGTCATATTAGGATGAATTTTTGTAACCGGGACAGAAGGTTCCTTCGTAGGACGGTGCAGCACTATCTCCCCAGTCCAACCCATGCTCCAGTATGCGCATTGTGCTGTGAACCACAAACGATCTGGTGGGGAGAGAAAATTACCTGCTAGCAGAAACCTTGATGTTTAGGGAACACTTCAGCATAATTGGTATTCCCAGGGGAGAGGAGAGGACTCAGCGGCTCTGTTGCAGCCGTGTGAAGTTCATCGGGATTAACACACCGTCGTGAAGAGCAGCAAATGACAAAACAAATTGTATCAGAAACCTTGTTTACATTCTTGATTTATTTATGGCAGAGGGATTTGCCTTTTCCTCTCCCCATCACACCAGCCAAGTGAACTTGCCCAGATGATGAGTTTTGCTCATTGTGCTCCAGCTTAGAGACAATCTTTAATGTCCTTGTACACAACTAGAACACCGTAAGCGAGGAAAGCGTTGGTTCCTTGGGGGAGGTGTTGCGATCAGCACAGAGGAGCTGAGTGCCGAAGGAGGTCCTGGCTGTACAGAGCAGGAGCTCTCCAGGTACACACCTCTCAGCCATGATGCTCAGAACGGGTCTGAAGGTGGGTTTTAAACCTGCCTTTCCCTTTGGAAAATGGAGATGAAGAGGTTAAACGACAACCTGTGACCAGCCCGGGAGCATATCTGCTGGCTCTGCTCATTAGTCTCTTGCTCCCCTGCTCCTCGACCGCTTCATGGTGTCTTCATTTCTCTTCCCGCTCCAGAATTACACTCCGCTCCCATTAGGGAGCCTTGCTGGCCTGTATTTCACTGGGAAAACCTTAACCTTGCTGCAGTAAATCTCTCCTGGGTCACGGGGGGTCTCATTCCAGCCCAGCAATGTTTTCAAGT
Organism: Buceros rhinoceros silvestris; assembly: GCF_000710305.1. NCBI lineage: Eukaryota > Metazoa > Chordata > Aves > Bucerotiformes > Bucerotidae > Buceros > Buceros rhinoceros. Next base: position 17,981 of record NW_010410312.1, on the reverse strand, counting down.
CAGCCCTGCAGAGATCTCCTGGGAGGCTCGGGGCTCAGAATTGGCATTTTGACGGTGTCTGAGCTCTCTGAACTGGACCATGACCCTGGGACATAACTGCCATTGCAGCCCGCTTGTAACACCAGTAATTGCGCTGCCAGGCATGAGCAGCCCTGATGGACTGGTGAAGGGCGGGTGTACCACCGCACCTTGCTGTTAACCACCATGCCTGGGGAGGGCTGGGCTGCCAACACCGCATTTTGCAACAGGACCCCGAAATCTTTTCTCAGCCAAAGCTGCGGGACCCAGGGAGACAATTTCTTACCCAAGAAAGCCTTTGGTTTGTTGTCTTTGGTGGCTCTTCAGCTCAGTTATTTTTTCTCCCTTGGGTACTCTCCCTTCCAGCTTTGAACGTGGTGTGATGGCCCCAGCTACCCTGACCCCCCTCTGCTCCAGCTCACATAACGGTGACCAGGAACCGGGAAACACTACGACCGGGCTCTGCCACCTCACTGCCCCAGCGGCATCCCCAGGGACACAGTGAAGTTGCTCATGGAATAAGCTGCTGCTCGGAGTGAGCCCATGTGATGGAATTGGATTTTAGAGCTGTTATTTTTTATAAATAAAGTAAATAAAGTTCTGAGTTCTTTATATTAAGCTTGTACACAAGGCTCGGGCATCGCCCTGTCCACCCAGCTGACATGGTGCAAACTGTGCTTAGTTTGACCTCAGCTGGGCTTACTGGGTTTACGTGAAAATTATTAGGAATAAGTTAAAACAAACAGAAGTGAGAGGGTCTCCAAGGCTGCCCCACCGTCTCACCCACACTGGTACAAGGTTGTGTGTAAAAAGGCTTTACTTGTTTGTAAACAGAGAAATCCTTGAGAGTCTGTCCTGAGCATCGCTCCAGAAGCACGAGGCACCGCTTGATTCCAGCTGCTGTCCCACGAGGTGAGAGCAGGACAACAGCAGGACTGTTCTAAGAGTTATTGGTGAGACAAGGGTACGGGGAAAAATAGCGCTGGCCAGGTGGAAAGGGGACGGGGTGGCCACGTGTCTGCTCTGAGGGAGACGCCCTTAACACGAGTGCGAAACTGCTTGAGATTGAGTCAGGCATCTAATTTTTCTGAACTAAGCATGTAAATGAGACTGGGATAATCGGTCTGTGTCTCCCCTTCCTTTCCGTAGAAGAGCGTTTTGGGTTGAAGTGTCTGTGCTGTGACTGATACAGCAAGTCACTGTTGTCAGAGCCGTGATTCATCGGCTGATGCTGCAGTGCTGCAGGTGGAAGTGGGTAACCTTGGCTCCCCGCTCCACCTCTGCTGGGAGCCCCACAGGCGACGTCAGTGGCAGGTGCTCCTGGACTAATACTAGCCCTGACACCCACTGAAGATTTTACCTGTTAACGGTAGCACGTGGGCAGCTAAACCAGCAGCCCCGGGCTCCCGCCTCCTCGAGTGATGATGGGCTGTGGCAGAGGGGATGGAGCAGCCCTGCAGCTCTGGGCTTGGCCCAGGTGTCTCCTGAAATACTGCTGCTGGACCTCAGATAGTCTGGGTTTTATTCTGAGCGATTGGGGTGATCTTCTGAATGATTAAGCAGTAACTTAGTTCATGGTAAGAATTTTAATATCTAATGACTGTGAAATTTCCTAAATATTACCTCCAACATACTGCGAGAATATCCTGAAAAAACAGCACCTGAATAAGCTCCTCTCCCACCTCTGCCCGCTCAGCCCAACCTCTCCTGGGTGAGGCAAGGATGGAAATGGGCAAGCACTCAGGAAATTACCCCGTCAAACATCTGCCTTTCAGCTGGGAGACGCACGGGTCAGGGAAATGAGTGCCACAGATGCCCTGCCTCATGAGATGCCTCTTCCACCTGTATATTGATATCAGCGGAGGATGCTCTGCAGGGGCTGGATGGGTGTAAATAACAACAAAATGTGGCACCATGCCCCAGCCACTCAGAACACCAAGAGGAGACAGGTATTTGACTGCTGGTGTTCTTCCCCGGCAGCCGCCCTCTGCACCATCAAATCGAGAGCATCCAGCGTTAACACAGAGGAGATTTTGAAGAGCAAATCACGCCCAGATTTTCCATTGTTTGGAAAAGTAGCATCCCATCGCCCAGGGAGAACGGCTCCAGCACCCCTGAGTCCTATCAGAAAACATATTTTAATTCTCCTGTCTCCTCTGGAGGAACCTCTCACTGCTCCACCGGGGCTGAGCTCCTGCGAGGAGATCAGCTGAATCCACACCGCAGCCCCTGAAACACCGTGGCTGCGGCCAGGAGCTCGTGCTGCTCCCAGCAGACTGTCGGTGCCAAGCAAGGTTTTGCTCGTTTTTCAAACTCAGGCTATTTTAGTATTTCTTTTGGCAGAAATCAGGAGGGGAAAAAAAGTAAAAGTAAAAAAAAAAAATTTGGTTGCGTTTGATGCCTCCCTCTGCTACAAAGGAAAAATGTACATTTCTTTGGGTGACAATCCCATCTATTAAAGTTATCTTAGAAAATACATACAGTTACAAAAAAACCAGCTTCTCCCCAGGATAAATGCTTCATGTGATTTGTTCTGCAGACCTGATGGAGGGTTTTAATATGGCAGCTATGGCAAGAAGCAGATCCTGATGATGACCTCTCTTACAAGGTTGGTGCTTGCACACAAAAGGTTTCCAAAGCAACCCTTGCTGCTGAAGTCAAGCCAAACCCCTTAATATTTCCCACACAACCAGAGTGTGATCTTATCATGGAGTCACGGTCAAAGCCTGTGCATTGGCACCGCTCCTTCGCTGTTACTGAGAAAATCTCGATTTGAGAAAATTTAGAGTAATAATGATTCCTCCCATAGCCTACCGATACTCTTTATCCCGTGTTTGCCCTGGTGGCTCCACCATTAAAACTGGAGAGGACCACCCAAGGAAAGCCATCTCTTCCACTCCCTCAGCACAACACTCTGAGTGATGAGAAAGAGCTTCACCAGCCCAAGATCTACTGGAAAGAAGATTCAGCCTATCAGTTCTCCAGGTTTCCTGCAACAGTTGTGAGAGCTTTCGCTTCCCATTGCTACAAGACAAATTCCTAACCCACTCTTCATTAGCGGCTCTGCCACCATGTGACGTCCCGCCCGGCCCCCAGCCTCGTCCAGCTTCATGGGGTGCCTCGTACCTGCTCTGAGGTGCTCCTGGAAGGGCTGGGCTGGGCTGGGCTGGGCTGGGCTGGGCTCACTGGCGCCAGGCAGAAGGAGGAACTGGAGCACCAGTTAATGCACACAAAAGCATGGGAAAAAACCTACTGTGATTTACCCACACTGAGTTCAATAAACATTAGATCTGATGGCATTCATTGTTTTTTCATAGCATGCTCGATTACTGCTTCAGTTATTGCTCGAATGACATCATTCCTGGCACAGGAATTGATTGATTTTTTAATGAATATTCATATGGCATTTCAGCCAGGAGTAGGCATTAATATTCTAAGAAAGAAGAATGAAACGTACATCCTAATTTAATGAATGATTGTAAATATGTATCTGATGGATAATGTGACGATGAGCATTTAAAAAGGCATCCATAGCCACCTCGGGTGCTTTTCTTAGGAACAAAGGGGCAACCAGGATGCAGGCAGGGCAAACAGGGCAAGGGAGGAGGTGGGACTGGGCACCGCATCAGGGTGCTTCTGCCCAGCTTGTCACCACACAGATCTGCTGTCACTCGGGCTGCGATTCTACACCCAGCCCAGCCTGTGCCTTAAACGCCCCCAGATAAATCATTTAATTATTACTATTAAATTGATAATGCTTACTGACCCCAGCGAGATTGGGGCTGTGATGTGGTGAGCACTGGAAAACACTGATGAGAGCAAGCTGTAAAGCTCTCCATGAAGAGGCTGGAGATGAACAAGGGAGACAGGAGAGAGCACCCATCCCCTCTGTGCCTGTTGGGTGCTGGGCACCCATCCTGCCCACCTGCCAGCAGCTGCCGTCCCACCCCG
>NW_010410312.1:6311-13921 GCF_000710305.1 Buceros rhinoceros silvestris | reverse complement strand
ATTGCGGGGACTCGTTGGAGCCGTTCCGGCTGAGGCGGTTAGGTAGAACGTCGGCGCTATCCTCCCAGGAGCTCTGTCATGTTCAATACCCTTCACCATGTTACGGATTCAAGGCTCACGGTCCCCGAATGTACATATATTTGTCAGACACTCTTAAGATGTCTCCCTGTTCCGAGCACTGATCCTTTGTGAAGGCAACAGTTGTAGCGCTTAAACAGCGACACTGGGCTCTGTTCTCCCCCCTCGTGCCAGTCCCAGCTCTGGAAACTGCTAAAGCAGGGGCTTAGTGCATCGCTGCTTAGAGCCTCTTAAAGAGGCGTTTAATTTAAATGCCTGTTCAGTCCCTTGGAGCCAGCGCACACCTGAAGCATCTTCGGGAAGCAAGGCTTAAATCAGGGCATCGCCATTAAAGTCACCGAGGTGACAGGCATGAAAGGCTATTTATACCCAGCGGCTTTCTATTGTGCAAGGGAGAGAACAGGCCCTTCTGCTGACGCAGCAGAAACACGCCTCATCCCCTCATGAAATGCAAAAAGTAACACCCTAAATTCATGGCAGAATCGCGGCCACGGCCGCACTGAAATCTCCCTCGTACTGGGACGGAGGAGCAGGGACCCCAACGGGAACTTGCTTTTCTTTCCCCCTCCAATCACAGCAACCCCTCACTACTCCTCCCGGCAGCTGGCAGCTGGCAGGGAAAACCGCCACCTCTGCAGGGCAGCTCCTGCAACTCCGACTGCAGAGAAGAGGGGAAGAAAACGGCTCTGTTCTCCCCGGCTCCCTGGAAGAGCAGCCCTGCAGCCGGGGCTCTTGTTTGCGCGTCAAGATGCGTGGGACCGAGTTTGCCGATAAAAATATATACAAAGTTATGCTTGGTATGGAACAAGCAGGCAGTAGCTGCTCAAGACTTCACAACATCCTGCTTTTGGCTCGCCTCCAACATACCAAAACAAAACAAAATTCAGTTGGCATCTCTGCAGATTGAAGCAAGTTTTCTTTTTGCAGCAATTGCTGAACAAACGTTTCGATACTGTGCCCCCGCCCCCGCCCCTGCCTTTCTGCTCCGAGTCATGCGCTGGAAGGATGTAAAAGATGTTCAAGGTCACGGGCAAGCTGTGAACAAACCTGGCAGTTCCCTGTCTCTGTCCTCTGTGGTTTCACTGCACCATGTCAGCCAGCGCGGAGCACAAGCTGAGGGTGATGGGTGTGTTTGCCCGGCAGGACCCGCTGCAGCGGGGTGGTTTCTCTGAAGGGGCTGAGCCACAGGGTTGGCCCCACTTGCTTCTTACTATGCTGGGGGTTTTTGAACACCCCTCCCACACCCCCAGGAGGTGCAGCTTGCTGGGCTGAATTCAAACCCCTGTGTTGGCCGTGCACATAATAAAACCAAAACCATCTTCCTCCTGATGGTCCCATCCATGGGCCACTCTCAGAGGCGGCGAAGGGGTGTTTTGGCGCAAGCCAGGCAGCACGGCAACAGCAGCCAAGTCAGCCTGGGAAAAAACCCACAGCCATGGCCTGAAATGAGGGACTTCAGGATTTGGCCTCATATTTCTTGTGATACGCACCGACACAAAGCACCGTACATCTTCTGAACCGGCGCGCATTGCAGCTTGACCTTACGAGCATCGCTTTCAAATGTTTTATTTATTTGCCCAAGAACAGGCAGTTTTGTTGGAGAAGAACACAAGGTGAAAGCCTGACCTTGCTGAGAGTTTGCCATTGACTCCAGCAGAACTAGCTGCTTATCCAGAGCTGTAATCAGGTTTCAGGGTCCTGGTTCTTGCTTTGCTTCTTTTTTGGTGCTTGATGCTTTAAAGGAAGAAACCACAGAATCCTATAGCCCTTTCATGCATGCCCACCAGCCCCAAAGAACAGAAAAGGCAGCAGCAGTCCCTCCTGCCCTCTCTGGGAAGCACTTACAGTCCTCAAAGTAATCTTTGCCTTTCCTGTAGCGCATTGCTATCACATCGTTACCAATCATAAAAGTTATCCCGTGATTTCTCAAAAGCAGGGACCACGCTCACCGCTTCCCGAAGGCGTTCACGGTGTGGGAATATAGCCATCACTTAAACATCCCCCTGCTACTGCACAGAGGAACGCACTGCCCTGGCTTTGGGCAGGCAGATTCCAGAAATACCTGGATATATTCTGTCATTTCTGACCCGGCAAAGCCCGAGCAGCAGCCCCCTTAACACTACAACAGCTACTTTGCGACGGAGCCTTTGCCCATACCCAGAGGAGCTCTCCTTGCTCTAGTGTCTTAAGCAGTCCATAAAATGCTTCCAGTGAAATGCTGCCTTCTTCTGTTTATTTGTCACAAGTGATGCTCTGGTGAACAGTAAATAGGAAATTTGTTGGCAAATCAGCAGCACCAGCTCGGTTTGTTAGGAAAGGCTGGAGTACAAAAGCTCTGCGTGCATGTCCCTGTTGTGACTCGACTGGACCCTCAGCCCTGGAGGCTCAGCAAGCTGGACAAATCCTGAAGGCACACAAACCTCTCCGAAACAGAACCTGGCAAAACTGAGACAGCGCGTGTCTCCGTCATCCTCAGCAGTGAGGACCGGGTTATTCAAAGGAGGTGTGCTGATTACATCGGGGTGTGCACAAGAAGGGCTCTCCCTCAGCTGTGCCAAGAAGGTGTTTAGAACTGGGTCCGTTTTAGCGGCGCACTGCCCCCGCCCGCCTCGCCCCCAGCCCTGCTGCGTTGCACAACGCCGGGCTTCGTGTTTGCCAGCAGACGGTTCGCAGTCAGCCTCCCATGGAGAAGAAGGAAGTAACGGTGCCTACATTGCACAGAGCTGCAAGCGGACGCGTTTCCAAGAAACTATTAAGCAGTGTTCATTTGAAGTTTTGATGAAAAAAAGAAAATCTTGGAAGAATTTTTCTTGGCTTGGAGCTTTTTATGAATTTCAGATTTAAAGTGAAATGTGTCCAGGCAACATCAGCAGCGCAGCAAAGCCAGGCTGCACACAGCGATGCGGATCTGGGGCTCTGATCGATGAAGGAGGGCTCCAAGACCCCCACCCAGTGCCAGCCACCCACCGGACCCCTCCCTGGCCACTGTCCCCTCCCAGCAGGGCTGGCAGGAAGGTGCAGTGACCCACAGCCCCGCCTGGCACCTCAACACTCGCCCACTCCGGGCAGCGATGGCGAAGGGGCTGGTGGGTGCGTGGGCACATGGTCCCTTCTGCTGAGCCTGCAATGAGGCAGCTCCTGCCTGCAAGCGCTGCTGGGCTCTGCCAACGCCTGCCCCAGCCCAAGCACCTTTGCCCAGCCAAAGGCTGCTCCACCAACCACCCCCCAAAAGCCCCCTCCCCTGGCTGGGGTTGGCTTTGTCCCCAAATCACAGACGCGTCAGGGCCAGCCCTGAGCTCACCCGCTGGCTGGGGCTGGGGTCCTGGGGCTGCGTGGGTCCCCATGCCCAGGAAAGCTGGTAGGAGACTTGTCAGGACACGGCTCTGTGTGAAACCGCTCCTATGTGCCAGGCGGGCGCACAAAGCCGGGCGTCATGCACAGCAGCCACTGTTCCTTCGGAGGTTTGTGTGGACAAGGCCAATGTCCCCCGGTGTCTGTAGATCAGAATAAATGAACAGGAATCATTCAAGTAAGCACATTAGGCTTTTAAAATATACATCGCTCTGATTTATTTTTTAAATCATTGCTCCTTTCAAGAAGCAGGGAGATAAGACTCCTCTGAAAAAAAAAAAGCTCTTTGCCCATCTAAATTCTCCCCATTACTGAGCAAATGGTTTGCAACAACAAATTTATTCCGCAGCGTCTCCTGTGCTCTTTTTTGTTTGAAAAAGCCACAAACAGATTGTGATTTTCTCTAACAGATTCACCATCTGGGAAATTTTTCATGCAACTCCTTTCCTCACTGGGAGCAAGTTACTCAGAGGGGAATTCCCAGCAGAGAGCCGGCTCTGAAGGGATGGGTGGTTCATTTAATTAGCATGCACAACCCTGACGTCCTTACCGAGGCAAAACTCTCACCAGGGCCAATGGGAGATTTTGTTTCTTTAAAAAAGAATCAGCTAAGGACTTTGGTATTCGTCTGTTGGTGTTACACACAGTGTTTTCCATGCAGGGGAAAGTTGGCTTTTGGATGTATTAGAGACTCTGATTTACTACAGAGCTGTGCATCCAAGGTCAGGATGCGGCCCTTCGAGCCCCCGTCATGCGGCTGCGTGTTGGCAGGAGCAGAGCCAGCGGCAGAGGAACCGCTGCCTTTCGCACACTCACCCGGCTGGGGGGACCAGTGTGGGGTGGAGGTCAATGGAGAAAGACTCTCCAACACCAACACGTAGAGTCGCCTTCATACAGCTCTTGAGCGAGTTACGTGGTCTTTTTTTCCGCCAGTAGATGAATTTATGGCTTGGGAAAGATGTGGGAGACGCAGGGATGCGCCTTTCACCCATGTTAATTTACAGCTGCTCCTATGGCACAGCAGCACAGCCAAGCCTGGAAGCTCCGCGCTCACACAGTCACCCGAGCGCAGATCCTGGCAGTCCAGCCCTGCTCTCCCCCCAGCACAGTTCTGAGAGCTGCACGAGAAGATCTTACACTAAACAATTTTCACGGGCTCATTACTGGACAAAACTCCGCTTTGAACTGACATTTTCTGGGCACGACGACTGCTTTGAAGCAGGAAGACAAAATTAGTGCAGAGCTGGCAGGTGAAGAAATGAGAGGGTTGGGGTTTTTTTCCCCAGCAGCAGAGCTGCCCAGGAGCTATGGAAACCTCGTGTGGCTAAACAAAAACGCAGAAAGATAACAAGGCTTCATATTTTCCAGTGATGGTTTCACTGGAACAGCATGCTGCCCATGTCTGCTAGGGGGTCCCGAAGAGCCCAAACTGTTCCTGAAGTCAGCTGTGTTCTTTTCCACAACGGGTAGTAAATGCTGTCAGCCCCAAGGCCTTTCTCTGGGGACCCCCTGGGCTGGGGCACCAGGTCATTGGGCTTCCCAGTCGGGACCTCACTGGCACTGTGAGGTGCCCGGGGTATAAGCTCACTCTAGGAACTGGGCAGAGAAGTTCTTCCCTAAGAGATATCAAAGAGATGTATTTTAAAATGACAGTAATAATAGAAACTGGACACTTACATAGTCCATTCCTGATCCTTTTGCTGTCGCTGAGTCCAATACTCTGCAGCACTCAACCAACTTTGCCCTCTGCCACTGTGCTGGTGGCACCAGCCACATTTTTGAGCATTGCTCATGGTTTCCTATGTAAGACTGAAAGTGAAAATGCAACCACCCGTGCCCAAGCCATCCTCTCTTTTGGTAAACCTCCTTCCCCTTTCTTTCAAGTCCTCCACTGTGACTCTTCAGCTGTTGAGTTGGGTTAACAGAATCTCATACTTGTGTGGGGATGTGGGCTGCTCTATCCACACAAATATTTCTCCAGCTCGGTCTGCAGTGGTCCCCTCCATGCTGGTTCCCTGAAGCTGTGCCTCTGCCGGCCCCAGCCTTGCCAGTCACTGGAGGACGGTCCTGTCCAGCATCTGTTTCAGGGTTTTACGCTGCTGCACATCACCACAGAATCCTCCACATAAGAATAGGAATTACAAAGTCCATCAGAGTAGGAATATTCCTCTTTATTCCCAACAGGAATCATCACAACCGTTTCCTCAAACAATAGAGCTCTGCACTGCAATCTCAGCTCCATGGGAGCTCCCAGGGAAGGAGGAAAGGCAGCACCTTCTAGTAAGTAACGGATGTGCACCCCGTTGTGAAGTGGCAGCTCCTTCCAGTCATTCCAGCGCCCACGGTGGACAATGCAGGCTGCTTATAGAGCCAAAGCCTAGGGACTAGAAGGCTGTGCTGTACTCCTGGCTCTCCTCGTGAGCAGCCTATGACCCTTCAGGGAGGCAAAAGGAGCTGTTTTACCCAGCTCTCAGTGAGGCATAACCACGGAGGGCTGGATTCTCCTCCCCCACACGCTTGCTCTGACTGTTTGCACCAGTGCAAACAGAGGACAAGGATCTAGGACATCCTCACGTCAGAACGGTACCAGCGTCATATGACAAATTTCTTCCTTTTGCTTCCCAAGCAATAATTCATCAACATGTTAAAAAAATAAGCGTGATGTAGGTGGCATGTTTCATCCAGCATTTACCAGGCACCCAAAACACCAGCTGGTGTCATGTGCTGAGGAGTTAACGAGGTGAAATGCCAACACTTCAGTCTCCTCCAGAGGTTCACAGGCTGAACAACAGACCGAGGCAGCTTTGCCACCGCATGGGCCATCATCCTGAATTCTAACTGTGCAACGCAGCTGGAGCCGCTGTCTCTGAACAGCTGGAGAGTGCGCAGGAGGAGGTTCTCCGAAGGGGTTGGCAGCGACCTGAGAGGGACACGCTCTCCCAAATCAGTATTTTTAGTGTTTTTCCCAATTACCCTTGAGGTCAGTTTTAACCCAGTGTATAACAGTAATATTTAAAGCCCAAACATGAAAATAAATAAATAACACAAAACAACCCATCTGCTCTCGCTGCTTGGGATGGAACCAGCATGAAGGGATAGGGAAATGAAAATTTCAAAAATTTCAGCGTTACAGCCATCTATCTAGTAAGAAGGGAAGACTTAATGCATTTCGGAGGCTGATCCATCCCTCCCAGCACCAACAAATTTGTAAAGAGTAAAAAAACCCAAAAGAACATGAACTTCCCCAATCAGGCACAGTTAGCAAGTACTTGCACAACATGGAACGGTGCTGGCAAATACCATTTTAAGCCACTTGTTTGACCGTTGAAAAGCAGAAAGTTGAGCTTGGCCTCAGTCCTCACGTGTAGTCTACAAGGTTTTGTGCCCACCCCACCCCCCCCCATTCAAAATGCCAGGGTTTTCAATTAAAATTAATGGGGAAAAACAACCTAGATTATTCTGTGCATATACTTCATACAACATTTATTCTGCCTCTTTGTCCCTCTCACAGTTGTGGCTTGGCTCCCCTTAAGCTTTGAAAGAAAGTGTTAGAATCTCCTCTCCTTGAGATAAAATATTTTGGCAAAATCATCCCAAAAGTTTTTTTTAAAAAAACCCTCAGATTTAAAAGCACTGAATTTAAATGCTGAACCAGTACCAAGATCTTACTTATTCTGCAATCTCCTAGGGATGTTGTGAGGTTTAATTAGCTCTAGTTGGAAAATGCTTTGAAGAGAAAAGTGTCATGAAGGTGCCAAATACTGCTCTGCTCCCATAGATCTAAAATGTTCTAATTATTACATCATAAACCAAATCATTTAAAAACTAATTCCTCTCCCTTGCCAGCATGACTGCAAAGGGACCTCGCTTCCCCCTGCACTGGCACGATCACGCTGCCCGAGCGCTGCAAGGTGTCCAAGCGCTGGGAAGGATCAACAACAAGGTGATTTTGATCTTCACAGCACCTCTGAGGCCGCGTCCAGTAGCTAGTGCTGGGGTTGTGTCCCTCTGGGCACAGCTGCAGCCTGGCGATCCCGGGCGATCTGACAGGAGGTACTTGGCCACCTTTGTAAAAGAACGGGGAATCACCTCCCCCTGCCTCCGGAGCCACCTAGCCCCAGCGTCTCTTTCCAGGAACATCTGACCATTTAGCAAACATTACTTTTTGTGATTCGGTAAGA
>NW_010410312.1:0-6230 GCF_000710305.1 Buceros rhinoceros silvestris | reverse complement strand
GCGGTAAGAACTCGTTCCCTTTCCCTGGCATGCCCCGTTGGCTCTGGACGTGGAGGGCTGATGGGAACACCATGCAGTAAAGCAACAAGCTGCAACACAGAAGCCCTCGTTTGATCGCGGAACAGATTTGGACTGCACGAAGAACCGTCGCCAAAGGGAGCAGCAAAAGTGGTTTTATTGAAGTGAGATGTTGTAAAAATGAGGCTTAACAGAGTCTGTTGGCAAGGTCCGATCTATTACTGCACCGAGGGTACAATAATGACTCCATACAAGAGTTTAATGCCCTGCGGAGCAAGGCTCTGCACCATCTCAGTCATTTACTGAAGATCTGCAGCTGGTAAGGGATGTCTCAACGCAGACGAGTGACCTTGAGATGAGTCCCAGCTCAAGGGACATCACCGCCATGCACCAGCTGCTCAGCAGGGAGAGCTCAAAAAAGGCTCGCTCAGGCTGCCGTATGGACGGGATAAAGCGGTTGGCTCGTAGTCAAATTACGTGCGATGGAAAAGGTAAGTGTGAGACTCCTCGTACCCACAACCTCCTTTGTTCCTTGCCCAGATTAGGCTTGGAAGAACCACCTGCTATTCATGTGTGAATCACACGATCCGTGTTCCGCTTTCCCGGCTCACATACATCAAAGCTCCCTGTGTCACCCTGTTCCTGCGTGGGTTTTCAAAGAATGGGCTCGAAGTGGAGAAGCTCATGAGCTGGTCACAGCCCAGACCTTTACTTCTTTCGAGCCTGAACAAAACTACCGCAGGTTTGGTTGAGCAGTGGAGCGTATCCGTCACAGAGCACCCACCAGGCACACGTGGGGGGTGCAGCAGCTCCCACACGTACCACAAATCACCCTTTTACTCACCATTATAAGGAAACGCAGCCACTCCACAGCGAAGCAAGGTCCTGCCATCCCACCTGCCTCCGCGCTCTGCCTCCCACAAAGGGCAAGGGGGAGCTGCTCGGCTGGGGTCCCTCCTCCTCGCTCAGCTCGCACCAGGGCTGTTTGCTGGCCATCTGGCCGTGCTTCCTGCCGAAATTCTTGAGCTCAGCCATCCCCGGAGCACTGCAGCCGGCACACCAGAGCTGCAGCGCCCCAGGCTGACAGCCGTACTGGGGAGGAAAGCACTGGCCTGGGAATTGCTAGGAATTCCCTCTGCCTACAGCACAAGCTGCAGCTCGGACATGCAGGACATTAAGGACCCGCAGTCCCGGGAGCGATCCCAAAACAAGGCTCTGGGGAACGCTACGGTTAGAGGAAACTTCCAGACACCAGTTTGTGACATAGGCTGACACCACCTTTCCTGCAGAAACAGCCTTTGGCTCTCACAGGGCTCATCTGAAGTTCACAGCACTGCAGCCCGTCATTTATTCAGCTCTGCGTGTTCAGTCTGCAACACTTGCTAATGAGATAATTTCTGGGTTTGCTTTGACTTTGGGCTTCGGGCTTCAGACAGAGGCATCTCTACTCTGCATCCACAAGCCTACAAAGTATGTCAGCAGAAGACTGCAATACTCACGGGCTGAACTGAGAAGCCTCCTTCCTGGGTACGACCTGGCTTTGTTCTCAACCACTTATCTCAGACCAAAGACATCACGGAAGAACAGTCTCTTATTTCCAATCTTGCTTATTCTGTTATGATTGATTCCATTGATTCACAGAGGGAGAAAAAAGGGGGTCTCCATCGTTTTCACCAACTTGTTTTTAAAGAGTTCTTTAAAGAACACAGGGAAAAGAGCAATAGTCCATTACGAAGAAAAATAAACAACGAAAAACAGAATAAAAATAAACTTGAGGCCAGCTTAAGGTCTCCATAAATAAAGAGCTACTTGACTGACTGCAGAGGAACCGCCTGGGATCTTAGACCATGACCAGTAAAACTGAGCTTAATGCTTAACTCCCTTCTTGAGCCACTCGTAAAGCCCCCCAGTGACCCCACTCCCACCACTGAAGAGGCAGGAGAATGTTTTCTGTAACTGCAGAGAACAGTTGGTGCTGTTTCAGATCGTACTCTGCTTTCAACCCCTCTTAGGTAAGCCGGTCTCATCTCAGCGTACTCCGTAAGACAGAACCATCGCTGTGAAGAACATGGGAACTAATCTGCATCAAGAAAGGACAGCAGTGATCAGATGACATGCCTGAGACATTACAGAACGCTTTTAGAACAAGGGTGAAGATGGACTAAGCGTGGGGTGAAAAGTCGTCTGGCTCCTGTTCTCCAGAGAGGTCAGGAGGTCCAGCCTTTCCATGACAGGATCAGCAGGGACTAGAAGAAACTTGGATTAACTTGCGCTGTGCAAAGAAGAAACACCCAATCAAGTGTTGCACTTTGATAATCAAAATGGCATCTCAACCCTCAAAAAAATACCAGTTCCAGAGACAAGTATGTTAATTTATCAATAAAAAGTAGCACTGATAAATCAAATAATTTATACAAAAAAGAAAAGAAGATATTGACACGCTTTGGGGTAGAAGAAAAGTCACCTTCTCAGCCCACATGCGCTTCTTTTATTTACATATCCACAAATACCATGAAACACCATCCCAGCCCCCCCACTAGCAGCATGGTCACATGAATTCCATAGATGAGCAGTTCATTCATGAGGCTGAAGTCTACCCGCCTTCGCCCCAGTAAGAGAAGGATGATGGAGAGTTTGTACTGGAAACGCAGAATGATGCGGATGCCGAGGTACTGAAGGCAAAACAGGATGGAGAGTGCCACCCAGAGGATGGAGGTGAAGAGGCTGCAGCTGAAGTACAGCAGGAACCGGATGAATCCATACATCCAGCGGGATTTCAGATAGATGTCGAAGTTGTTGTACTTGGTACGCACCAAGTGAGTGGTCCGTACTGGGCCACAGGCCGAATGCAGGCAAGTCGTGTGAGGGCCGTGGAACGAACGGACCCGGCGGGGAATGGGGATTACAGGCATCAGGCACCCCGCTGGTCACCGAGTCCCAGGGCAGGATTTACAGGGCACATATCAAATATTATCCATTAACACAGAAGAGATCCAACGGCCTGGGAACGCTGACTCTTTGCTGAATTTCCAGGAAGGAGGAGACCTGCAGAAAGGCAGAGAAGGAAGAGACAGTGAAGTACCAGCGGGAGGAGAGGCAGCGCAGCAGATGCCCGCCGGCTCGGAGATTATAAACAACTGCTTTGCAAAACCCAGCTCCTTCACTTAAAACAACCTGGCTTTGCTTCCTTGCTCAGTGCTTACCAGGCAGACAAACAGGAATACGGTTCTGGTCCCACCATCACCAGGTCAGACTCAAGCAGCTCCCTACGAGTACGTAATGTCAGCACCAGCCCCAACCCGTTATAAGCTTCACAGTGTCAGTGCAGGCAGCAAGAACTCGGTTCTGGACTCATCCTGGCTAATTCACAGCTCCTCCTTAACCCACCAGCCATCCTGCACCAGTCCACGCGTGCCAGCAGTAATACGTCTTTGCATCAGATCAGATTTCTTTTAAAGGAAAACAAATCCTCCAAGTACTTTTGGAAGTGAATCCCACAGCCCAGACACAAAGCGGAGATTCTAGATTATTTCTCATTTCAAAACTTGGCAAAGCTTCACCAAATAAACAAGCTGAAAATAATGGAAGGTCCCACGAGGACGATGAGGCAATCATGTTTTTCACACTCTGCAGGATGTACCTCCCCTCGCTCAGCAGAGCCTTGTGCCCTCACTGCCACTGCAGCCATGGCAAGGCACCTTTCAAAGACAGCTACTGCCTTATTCCTTGCTTCGGGACCTGCTGAGATAAGTGAAGTATCTTGATCTTCTGGAGTGTTTAGGATTTATAATCTCAACATCCTTCCACACCCCCATTGTTGTTTTGGGAGTGATGAGCAGTGCCTGTTAGCTGCTCCCTGCTTCACCCCAGGCCTGTGATGTGCCAAATTCCGGGAATTATGAAATGACAATGCTCTCATCAGATAATGCCAGAGAACAACGGGGACTTCCCCAGGCTCCTCGACACCCAGGCGCTCAGACCTTCCCTTGGTTCAACCAGAAACCCTACTACTTTTAAAACTAATTTGCAAGTTACTTCACGAATTTTTTTTTACTTTGTTACTAACAAAACTAATTACAGAGTCAATTAAAAGGCTGCAGGAAATGGTGCTTTGATACCAAAACCCTTCTCTGACACAACGTGCATCACCAGGTCTCTTCACTCCAGCTCATGTAAATGGCAGTTGCAGTTCCGATTGCTTCTGCCTGGCCCCCCTCCTCATTCCTGTTCGCCATGACAGGAAGTTGCAGGCAACCTGTCGGCTCTACATGGATCAGGGACTAACAAAAAGGAGCAGAGTTAACTTATGACTAAAGAATTTAGGAAATCGAGGTCTGTTGTCAATTATCAAAGCCACCGTCATAACTTCAGGTGCCGTCTGTAAGCAGAAAGGAAATACTAAGCAGCTCGGAAGTGTGTTACAAGAATGTATTTTGCAAGATGTACAAACTGGTCAGATACTAAAGCAACCACTTAAAAACACTTTCCTGGAGCCTGCAACCAAACATGCTCCCCATGTACTGCTCGGGGTTTGTTTCCAAAGTGATTTTCAGAGAACTAAATTAGCAAGAGAGGTTAAAATTCCTGTGCTGTCGGTTCAGACGCTGCAGCCTCTCCTTTTCTCCAGGAGATAAGACTTACTATTTTCCAGCAAACTCTTACAGAGCTTCTGAGCCGCAGCCTCTGGGCTGCCCTGGGGAAATCAGTGCACATCGGGCACCCAGCCAGACCCCGCCTGACGGACGGAGCACAAACCCTGGTGCATAAGCTGCAGTTTCACGGGGCAAACTCGATGCCTTGGCTTCGCGTCTGAGCCCTGTTTTGAGAGAGTTTTGAGCAGTTTTGATCCTGACAAAACCTTCCACAGATGAATCCAAAAGAACTGCTCCAGCAGCTCAGCTGCAGAGACTCACTCTTTGTGAACAGCAGCAGCTTGATCCCATTTCCTGCACCCACCACACAAACAAACAGCCCTGGGTAGGTTCAGGCTCTGGAGAGAAAATCCAGTATCAACACCGGAACAGCCACGAGCATAGGGACATTGTGAGGATAAAATAAACTCCCTGAAATATTACATTGTTAACGGGGCTGCCATCCACTCAGCAGAAGGTCGGTAATCAGCTGCCACTTCTGGATGCCACTTAATTCTTGTAAGAAAAAAAGTGCAGTTTTCCTGTGACACCTCGTCTTCTAGGAGTGAGAGAAGCTGCTGAGGTGCTTCACAGACTCACAACACTCTACGTATGAGTTGATCTACAAGATAAAATGAGAGAGTAAGTTGCAATTTACGCATTTTGTGTGTTAAAAAGTTCCAGGCTCCTCCCCAAGCAGGAATTTTTAATCCCATGAGGAATTCTACACTTCATAATAAAGGTATTACAGCTTAACTGGGAAGAATGGGCTACACCCAAAGACAGGAGAGAGAAAAACCACCAAGGACTCTGGTCAGTCCCCTTCTCCCACCAGAGCCATCACCGTTCCTCCAGGACAGACAGAATGCGATGCAGAGAGTAGGCACAGCTGATATTCTCCAAACACAGCACGGAAGAGCAGGTCCCGTGTGCGCCTAGAAACAGATTTGGCCACCTGTTCCTCAAGGTCATTTTTTGGGGCCTTTCTGTTTTAAAGCACTTTGAGGCTGGAAAGCCACATCAGCCTCTTCTGGGTGTCACCCTAGAGCTCAAAGGACTGCAACTCTAAGGCTCAGGGAACTCAGTGTCAGCCTGCCGCCATCACCCCCAGCACCACGTTAACAACAGCATCATCAGGAAGTTAAAAATCTGAGTAACTGTTCGCTTTGGTCAGTTTTCACTCCCTCTCCTTCAAACATGGAGTGTATGAAAGGCTGCTGCTCTCCATCTATCACACTCCGGGCAAGGTCTGCTGCTGCTCAGGGTACTCGTAATTCACGGAGGAGGAGGGGTGACAGAAAGACCGCAGCATTCAGAACTTGACAGGACCATCCATCAAGGGCCAGCGGGTCCAAAGTGTTCCAGAAGGACCCAAACGAGGTTAGGGACAATGACAGCTAAAGGGGAGAGCTGATAGATGAACGCAGGGAGTACCGGAAGGAGGGGAAATCCGAACTCCTCCTACATCCTACCAGATCCTAAATTAAACCTCACCGACTTGGGAAAGGAACTGAGGGTAGGAAGCTCAGCCAGGACTTCCCCATGGCCTGCGAGCTCCGGAGCCAGCCCAGACAACACCGG
>NW_010410311.1:48695-70276 GCF_000710305.1 Buceros rhinoceros silvestris | reverse complement strand
CGGGGTGGCCGAGAGTGCAGAAAGACTGACCTAACGCGGGCGCATCGCGGCTTTTTAAAGCAGAAACAGCGCGAAAATCGAACAGACCCGCGAATACTTTTAACCAATGAAAAATGGAGATGCAGCTGGCATCAAATGGTGGGGAATACCAATTGGCTAGTTTAAAGCAAGCTTCTTTTCTGAAACAGAAGTTGCTAAGCCATCACACGCCCCAAAGGGCACCATGGGTGCTCAGTACTCCCTGTGATACGTGCAAAAATTCCTGCTTCCTGAAAGTCTGGTTTTGTGACCTTCGTGGGCCACAAGGACTGCCTGACAGAGCCTACTTCATGCCAAAGGTACAAGAGAGTATGCTCAGCCCCAAGCCATCCAGGTGAAGGTGGCAGCTTGCTCAGGTTTCTGTCCAGATCCCCCCAGCCCTGATGTGCTGCGCAGAGGGTCAGACAGACAGACAGCCCTCACGTGCTGCCTGCCTCAGACCACCTGAGAGATTCATGATATTCCTGGGCATGTCCTGAGCAGTGGAGTCACACGTGTAGCGCAACTCTGCATTGTGCTGCTCACACACGTGGACGTCAGCTGCCAAAAGGTACAGAAAAACATCACTTAGGATCCGGTGGTGGCAGGCAGAGCCCCGTTTATATTTGTCCTACTCTAGATCAATTGTGAGGTCGGCGTGGGGCTGGGTGGAAGCTCTGCTGGTATTTGGGGTCACTTTGGGCTGTAATCACTGCAGCACAGCGTGGCAGCCGTACAGTGAAAGATCCCCCCTTCTCTCCCTGCCACCTCACTTACACAGGCTCAATCATGTTCTCACTGGAGGCAGCCGAGCCACAGCCACTGCGGTCTGTTTGCGCGCTTGGCATTTTTCATCATTTAATAATATGCAGCAAATGGTTTTTCACACTCTTAGAGCAGCCCCATAAAGCACCGCAACGAGCTTTGGCAGTGATTTTACTCAGCACATTTATTGCATCAGTTGTTGAATAGAACTGTTTGTGCATCTTAATCAGAAACCTGCCCCCTATTTTGTTTCCGCTAATAGGAGAGAGGGGGGCAAAAGGACTTTTGACAGAGGACCTAGTTGCTCCAAGTTGCAAAGTCATAACTTTGTTGAAGTCGCTAACTCTGCTGGAGGTCTGACCCCTGTGTTTTAGGGTAGAGGGAACCCTGTTGTTAATTAGGGGCAATTTAAGCCTGTTTTAGGCAAGTGACCTCATTTTGTGAGGTAGCAGCATCTTCAGCCAGACCTCCAGGCAGTGCTGGATGTCAGCAGGTCTGGCGTGGTTTTCTGCTCTCAGTATCCCAAACTGCTTGGCAGTGCTGGTGTCTCAGAACCCAAGGCTGGCCAGGAGCAGGTGCAGATCTTCAGGGTCAGGCAACGCATGTAGAGGGACTAGTTCCTGGTTGCTCCAGTGGTACTTTTACCATTCCAGAAGCAGCCCAGGAACAGAGCCAGCCAACCATCCCTGGCCCCACGGCAGGGCCGGGTGGGCCTTTGGGCTCTGAGAGGGACTAGTTCCTGGTTGCTCCAGTGGTACTTTTACCATTCCAGAAGCAGCCCAGGAACAGAGCCAGCCAACCATCCCTGGCCCCACGGCAGGTCAGGTTGGCCCTTGGTGCTCTGAGCACACTGCTCTGGGTGCAGATGTCCCTGCTCCCTGCAGGGGGTTGGACTGGGTGAGCTCTGAAGGTCCCTTCAACCCAAACCAGTCTGTGATTTGATGATTCTGTGATTCTGCGAACATCGTCACTGCAGTGCAGTGATCACAGGGAGGGAGAGGAGAGCCAGCTGGTTTCTGTGCCTTGGGATCTCGTTGGATTTGGAAAGGGACACTTTCAAAATCTGACATGCCCTGCTACGTTGGGGCTGCCTCAGTTTCCCCATGTTTCCAGCTGGCTCTGTTGTATGGGACTTGGTCGAACATAAGCTGTGTCCCATTGGACAGGCAACTGGGACCTCCGGGGTGAGTGGTGGGAGTTGCTGTCACCAGAGAGAGGGGTGTCTTCTGCCCTCTTTATATAGCTCTAACCACTAGATGGAGGCACAGATTGATACTCGGGGAGTGCAAGTTCCACTGTGGAAATAACGGTAATCCCCCATTTTCAGCAGCTTTTCCTGCTGGGGTCTCTCAGTTTTCCTGTAGGGTCAGAGGTGAGCGGACTGGCAGGACACAGGGACAGACTCACCCGCGGTGGGAGAGGGTTTTGCTGCAAGAAAGCAAACAGCAAACGCCAGGCTGGCGCTGCTGGTGTGGGGCTCTGTGATGGGAACCCCCACTCCAGCCTGGCACCTGCAGTTAGTCTGGATGGATGTTTCCAAGGACAGCAGTGACATGGTCCTCACCCTTGTCATTGCTTCTCCACTGGCCTCTGTGAAGGCAGCTGCTGCCTGCTCCTCACATCACTTCCAGCCCTCGGCTGCTTCCACGCACCCAGTGGGGTGGTGGTAGTAGCATCCCTGTCATTGATGCCACCCATACAGCAGAGCACAGGCTTGTTGACTCCCTTCCCCTCCTCCCATCTACATGAAGAGCATGGTCTGAGCTTCGTGCACAGTATTCACTGCACGAGCAGGTCCAGCTGCTTTATTTGACAGTGTACCCTCCTGGGCCACCCACATTAACCCCCCTCCAGTGACACTGGCTGTGGGTCACCCCAGTTTTCCAGAGCATCGCTGCTCAGAGCCTAAGGGGAGCTGCAGGCCAGCTTGGTCCTCTCCTGCCCTCCACAAGTCACAACAGTTTGACATGTATCATGAACCTACAGCAGCTCATATTGTTAGGGGAGCCACAAAAATGATTAAAAAGTCTCGAGAATTGGGCCTGTGAGAGACAGGCAGGCTCTGGCTGGAGGAAGGATGACTGTACAGAGGCTGGAGAGCTGTTTGCTACTGGGGAAGAGACTGTTATAGGGCAAGCGGGGAGAAATTATCCTCATTAGTCACTGACAATGACATGAGAAGTAACGGGCTGGGGCTGGGGCAAGGAAACTGCCATTTAAGTGCTAGAAGAAACATGATAACTCTAAGCAAACCTGATTTATTTCAGGTGGGTAAAGAGTCCAAAGTATCCCTGCTCCTGGAGATGCTCAGCACTGGACACATCTCTGCCCTTAGAGAGAAGAAAACAGAAGGCAGAGTTCTCAGACACAGAGGACACCAGTGGAGCAGAAGTGTCCCCCTTCCCTGCCCACACTGAGCAGCGATGCTGGTGCCAACATATGTCCTGCCCTGCTGCCGGCAGCTGAGCGTATGTGAGGGGGAACCACAGCCCGTGTGCCCCAAGGCAGAGGATCTCCTGGCTCAGGCTTGGCAGCCAGCTTTCCTCTGCTACATTGCAGCCATGCTGCTCCACTGCTTGTGGCACGGTGCCTGCTATTTTCACTGTGGAACAAATCCCATTTAAAAGAAACTCCTGCTGTTGAAGTGCTGGCATGAGATGCTAGAAGCAGCGAGCACCACGGGTGGTCAGCGGAACCCCCTCCCTGCTCAGGAGCACTTTCCTTCCGATGTGCACAAGCCTTCTGGCAACACTGGAATAACTGGGACTAAGATCTGGACTTTCAGCATGTCCACCCCCACCAAGCTGTGTTTGTCACATTGTCCACAGGTTGGGTTTGGGGTTTTTTGGTTTGTTTTTTTCTTTTTTGGGCGTTTTTTTTTTGTTTTGGGTTTTTTTTTGAGGAGTTTGGGGCCAGCAGCTGGAAAACCTGCAATGCAAATGCCAGCCAGCCAGCCGGCAACTCCTGCGGTCCAACTGAACAAAGCTGACAAACTTCATTTAGCTCTTGTCTCAAGAGCGCACGCTGCAAAGCACAGGGAAATTAGTGTCATTAGCGAGGAAACACAACAGGAGGACCTGGGCCAGTGGGGATGTAAACTCTTGGCTCTGAGGTTCAGCTCTCTGGCGGTGCCTGGCAGCAGAGCCTCCTTCTACCCGTGTCCTAAGGGAACATTTTATGCCTGTCTCCAAATCAGAGCTACACCTATACTCATAAAGCAGCAGCACAGTCCTGCAGAACATCTGTGTTTCCCTTGGAATAAAGGATTACACCAGTATAAAGTATTTCTGTAAGGGAATGTGCTCCTTGCATAGTTATTAATTCATTACTGGTCATGGCCAAACTCACTCCTCTCCCAAGTCATCTATTAAATGAGCCAAATGAAATTTATTAACACAGCATTGATCATTTAAGTCTTTTAGCATAAAGCGTAATGGAATAGAAGCACAAGTAATAATTTCTTGCCTGGCTTCTGGTTCCTGTCTTGTGCTCAGAGCCCTGTGTTATGGCTTCAGTTGTTCCTGGAGCTTCTTCCTGAACAGGCAGGTCAGAGCAGCTGGGGGGATTTGCTGGATTTTTAAAGACAAAGAGATTTTCCATTTGGACTTGGCCTGAAATTACTCTGAAAAGTGAATTGGAAATATAGAAGCAAGTCTTTAAATAGCTCCAAGGGCTGGTGAGCCAGGAGAAAGAAAGTCTTATCTGGACACTAACACAGGTGTTGCCATACTGCGCTCAAAGAGGCTGGTCACCCACCTCACGCAGCACTTGGGCTCTGTTCTCGTAGGACCTGCCTCTTTTTCTATGCTTTTTAAAACGAGAGGAGAGGCTTTGGGGGGAATTGGGGCAGGGTCCGGCTCCAGCCATGCAGCAGAAAGTCAAGTCTCTCCTCTGGGCTGGGCTCCAGGGCTGCCGAAGCCTCAGAAGGCAGCTCCTGCCTCCACTAGAGGTTGCCCCAGTGTCGCTTTTTCGGAATGAAGCCGCGTATCCCCAGAGGAAATTGTCTAATCACCGTTTTGTACAATTAGACTCAGTCTTTATGAAGCTCTGATCATTTATGTTCACAAAGCTAAGTTTGTTTCTACTGGAGATAATTTAGCCTCTAGGCAGATGGGGATTTTCATGGGGATTCTAATTCCGAATTTGTTTGATGGGGAAGTGCGGCTCCATTTCCCTTCCACTGCCCGCAAATGAAGAAGAAATCATAAATATATCTCTGAGGTGAGGCAGTGTAGACCAAAGGCTCTCACCTTTGAGAGCCCCGTGGACTCCAAGATGGAGCTAAGTGATGTTTGTGAGGATCTCAGTAGCAACTAAACCTTATGCCCTTTACTACATGAAATGACAGCCAGGTCCCCAAGTGTTAGGCCATGTCAAAGATGCCCAAAGCTCTCAGCTCCTAATGAAGTTAAATAAGAGTTAAGCTTCATGGGTCTAAATTATGTTAAATGGGACTTAAAGATTAAGCCACAGAGACGCGGGGGAGTGCAGCCCTTCCTTTCTTCCTGTCTCTAATTCAGCATGGGGACAGACAACAGAGGCAGAGTTTGCACAGCGGGAGCTCTGCCGTGTCTCCAGGAAATGTTCAGCAGCAGCATCAGTCATAGGGTGACTCAGCCCAGCGCTGGGACGGAGAGAGCAGCATCGCCCGGGCAGGTGGGGAGAGCGGCTGCGACTTGGGGTAATAGAGCTATCACGGCCAGAAAGCTCCTGCGGTACCTGCAGAGAAATGTCATGTTAAACCTAAGTTGGAGGGGAAGAGGGGAGGGACAAAACACTGAGCACCTCACGAATAAAAACATCAATTAATCCGCTGTTTTCACTCGTGCGTCAGCGCAGTGCCCAGGGGAGCCTCCTCCGCCCCTCACCAGCAATCAGCCTTATCAAAGCATCATTAACCATTGTCAAGTCAAAGACATCTTGATTATAAACGAGTCCTAGCCCAGACTTGGAGGTGTTTTGCCGTTCACAATGCGTAGTCCTGACAGGAAACAAAGCAACGCCTGAATTTCTGTCCCAGAGGCTCTGAGCACTGTGTGGGATTTACCCCTTAACCCCAACTCCTTTCCTGCTATATGGGATCAAATACTTTTTTACTGACATTCGGCAGATCCTAAAATGCTAGAACAAATCTGGAATCACCTGTAGGAGGTCATCCCCTCCATCTCCCCATGCACAGCGGGATCAATGCTACTTGCTTACATAGTCCCTGGCAGGTATTTTTCCTAAACTACCATTACAGACCTTCTGTGGTGGAAGCAGCACGTTCTCCATAGGTACCTTTTCTTCTCTGTCTTCACCGTTATTACTGTTACATGGTGTTACTATCTGGCTCTGTGTCCGTGCAACCCAGAGAAGATCCCTCTTGTCCAGCTGATGAAGGATTTTGCATTTCCTGGACAAGAAGTGTTGTCACAATCCACCATTCACAGGTTTCCATTTCACATCAGTGGAGCCCATGGAGTTCTGCAGTCTGAAATGGGTATTGATTCTTCATGTGTGTCTGGGTTTGTTTTTTGTTATGGGGATGTGTCTCACAAAAATCAAACTAGAGACAGAAATATTTCTCATAAGCATATTTATAAATGCAAACCTTTCAGCAGTTTGCTGTTTGTTGTTGCTCCTGGAGTTGTTGATGACTCTGGGATTTAAAATTAAGATATTCAAGCAGACATTGACATTTTCCATGGATGTTTTAATCATGACACAGGTTTCTTATTTTTTCAGTCAGAACTTTTAGATGAAAACACTTGTCTAACAGATCCAAAAGGTCTACAAAAGTGGATGTGTGTGGAGCGTCACAATTTTTCACCAAAAACTTTCAAAAGTTAGGGAGGAAAGGAGGTCTCTAAAGCCACATTTAGCCACCAAGATAAATAACCCGATTTCCGAAGTACCAGCTGTGCAGGGGCTCTCTTCAGATGCTTCCTGTGAGTAAGTGCTCTGGGAGACAAATGGAGGTTTCCCAGCCAGCAGCTTTCCTGGCTGTAGAGAAGCCGTGCACATGAATAGCTCCTTGAACTGGGCTCTTCATTACTTTTGAGTGGCAATTCTAAAAATAGGGCTGCAAACGTAAAACCCCCTCGCCCCGCTTCCCCACACTCAGTGCAGCCCCTTCTGGAGGTGAGGGCAGAGGTTTCAGAGCCTTATCCCCATCCTCGGTTGAGGGGTCTTTATACACGAGATATTACGGTGGTTTACGGAGGAAATACGTGCCTGTGTCATGAGGTACTGCCAGGGTGAAAACTGGTGTAAGTGAAGCCAGAATATTGACCATCCCCGAAAGTCCAGATAACTTCTGGTGTTCCACAGACCAGTTTGAGCTCTCCCAAATGTAAGAGCCAGAGCTCACATACTCATCTTCTACCCGTGGCCTTCTGCCATTACCACTGAATCTTCTTCCTTTGTAGCTGTACCTGGACAGGAGAACTGCAGGGGAACGTCCTTACAAATAAGCAGAGAATTGGTTATTCTAAGTGGCTGTTTCTGGAGCGTGGAAATGTGTTTCTTATGTATTTGGGGGAAATGGAAGTACGTTGACACTGTTTCTTTGCCATAATGAAGTGACAGGCACTGTCCAACACGTGAAAAACATGTTTTCCCACCTGGCTGTTGAAAACAGCTCCTATATTTTGTTTCCAAGGTCAGGAATTTAGCAGTGTGTGCAGAGGTGCGTGTGTTCATTGTCAGCGAGGAAAGGCTGGATGTGAACAACTTCAGAAGCATCCCCTGAGTCCTACACAGGCAGATTTCCCCAAAGAGAAGCTTCGCCAAGCTGCGGCACACCAGGCCTCTTCTGACAGCAAAGCAAACTGCATGTGATGATGTGCCTCCCTAGATACGTTCCTAAAACTCATATTCCAAAACTGGGTGTCGTGCAAGACAGCGGAGCTGGGATGGTGTGGGAGGGCTGGCAGTTTCTACTCAGACACTCTCAGCTGAGATCATTTGGGGCTGGAATTACCAGGGCTGAAAAAAGAACTGTGAAGCATCTGGCCTCTCTTCTGCTGATCTCCAAGCCATGTCCAGGTGAGTGGTTCATGCTCAGCCTCTCCTTACCCAGGTTCTGGTCAGACCAGGATGAAGTTGGTTTTGCTTGGGAACTGGGGTTGCTGGAGCAGTAGCTCTGAGAGCTGTTGGTGGCTTCCAGCCAAGAGGCTGGGTAGAGAAGATCCATCAAGGTCTCTGTGGCTCAAGGCTTAATGTTTCTTCTCAGCAGATACTGACCCTGCAGAAGGTTTAATATGTCTCAACACCATGGAATAGGAGGGGGTTATTCACCCCTCCTGCAAGGAGGGAGGAAAGTCTGTCCCTTCCCCTGCCCAGCTGCTGGAATTGTGAATCCAACAGGTTTCATCAGAGGAAGCCCAGGAAGGACCACAACCATCGACCACTGTTAGCAGCCCATGAGTTGAGTCTGTGATAGTTTACAGTCACGCAAGCTCAGACATTCTCAGACAGGAGTTATTCCCTTAGGTCTCGGAAGCTGTCAGAGGGCAGCTCACTGCAGGGGGCTCCAAAATTCAGCCTCACAGGGAAACCTGGCAGGAGGCCCAAGGCAGCTCATAAAACTTCAACATTTAAGTTCAAGTTTTTCTCTAGGCCTGGGGTGCTGCAGTGTACAGGGAAGAACCAGACTATCCGACACTGCAAACTACAGCATCAAACACACAGAAAAAGGTTCCTTCTGGCTTCAGGTGTCTGTCTCCATGCTTAATTCTCCACTTAAACTGTCACAGTTTCTTTTCTTCACAATTAGATGCTGCGATTGGAGCATTTCCATTAAGCGCGTGTGTGGGTTTTTTCCTGTTTATGAACTTTTCTGCCTGATCCTTTCTTTCCATTTCAAGAATGGATTAAAAGACTCCTTTTAAGAAGCTGAAACACATTTCCTAGGCTAGTGCAGCCCCAGCCAAGGTGTGTTGTCATCAGGGCAGTGCAGTCTTCACCACAACATCTCTTAGGCTCATTAAATCAGCCTGAGAGATGTTTAAAATGGGGGTAAAATACCATATAAAGCAATCCAGGAACTCATTTGATTTAATTTCGTTTGCATTTAGTTTCTTTCTTTGTCTCCTCTTCAAGAAAGAAAGATGTGGAGGTATTCTAAAGAAATATAGTAATTCAGTGAAGCCTTAATAATCTGCCTCTCTGAGCACTCGCAAGAACCCATCCTCCTTTCTTGCTACCTTCTCTTTCCTTCTGCTCTTACCACATAGATGTGATAGCACAGAACTGTGCTGATGTGTCTCGTTATGAAATGGTCGTGAACTTTTACTGAGTATGTAGCGGAGAATATTTGCTAGAATGCTGTAAAACATCAGGGTAGATGTTAAAAATAAATTATACTTGTCAAGTAAATGAGCAAAAGACACTATTAGATACATTACCCAGCTTTTTGCTGAGGGCATTATGGATGTGAATATAATGGATTAATTTGCCAAACTTGAATTTAGGGTTTGGTTCTTTTTTCCCAACATGCTTCTTGATCGTTAGTGCAAATTGCTCAGAGCGTACAGTATATGCATTTTTATAAAATCAAAAGGAACTTAGTGTATCTTTAAAACAAAAAAGCTTTTAAACATGAAGTGTGCAGTCATGCAGAAGTTTGGTAGAGGCAAGTGATACTGCTTATGGTGTAGTGTGAGCCTATATTAGATGTTGGAGAATCCACTTAGGAGCTGGTTCTACAGGACATCATGGTTTATCTCTGCTCTTTCCAGAGTGACTTACAGACACTGGTCTGTCACTGACCCAGTCTGATGCTGCAAAGGCCTCGATAGGTACAGGTGGTGCAGGCAGACCTGGCTCTGCCTCTTCACCACCCTCTTCCCACTTCCTGGCAAGGTTTGGCCAGCCAGGCACGTGAGGGAAAACACACGGACGTGGTCAGTACCCTCTTGGTCTGGCTGCAAATCACAGGACAGGGACAGTCCTGCAGCTTTTTGATGGGTCACAGTAGCCTGGAACAGCCTGAGAAGTGGAAGAGCAGGAGGTGGGGTCACAGGACATCAGTCTCTGGGGTATTTTGCTGCCTTTTCTCTGTAGCCCCTGAACTGCTGTTCAGTAGCTCAAGAGGCTCATCTGAATTCATCGGGGCTGATGGTGCATATCTACGTTTCATGCAAATCAGGCCAAACACTGGTTTCTGGCAGCTACCCGGGTCAGATTAGAAGTGTCTCTCTCTCTCCCTCTCTCTCTCTCTCTCGCTCACACCAGCCCATTGGTGGACTTTGGTATCTGCTAAATGTACACACGGCTTAGACAGCACAAGAGCTGACTGAGCTTTGGATCAGGGAGCAAAAACGGAAACAAAAACGAGCTGAACTGCACTGCTCTGCCCTGGGCAAGACCTGTCTTCTCAGAAGGACGAGAGATTTCTCTTTCTGGGGCCAGCTGGGCCTGGGTGAGCAGGTCATCATCAATCCTGAGCCTCAGCCGTTCTCCTGCTCCCCTCCCCGACTCATCTTGCAGCTCTGGGGGGTTCCCTGGTGTTCCTCCCAAGGCTTGATGTGTCTGCAGGGTGATGGGGTGATGGAGCTGTTCCAAAGAGCAGGACAAACAAATGCATAGAGCAATGGCTTGAGAAGCAGGAAAAATGACGTGCTGCTCCACAGTCACTCAGCAGGTGACCTGCTGCTCTGTCCCTCAGTTTTCCCAGGTTTTGCCTATTTAAGCTCTTTGTTTAGTCTCTCCCCTTGCGTGTTCATACAGTGCCAAGTACAGAAGGTGCTTGATTTTGCTTCAAGTTCTGAAATGTTGCCATAATGCAGACGGTAGCTCTTCTGTGCCAGCGTTTTAATTGCCAGGATCCCTGAGGTTTCTCTGCATACCCCTGGCAGAAGCCAGCGCGTGGGACTGACCTCTCCTAGCTCGCCTGTTCTGCCTGGCAGACTCTTTTCAATTATTTTCTCCCCATGTTGCTGTTTACATTTTGTACTGGCATCCTCTGCAGCATTTCCAGTCACCTCCCAGCAGCCTGAATGCCTCCTAATCTGAAGTATATTTAGGCCTTATCTCTATCAAAGCAGAAGGGTAGAGGAGTCATCCTCATTCCCAGCTGCTCTTCAGGGGCCTGATCCATGAGGAGGCTGAAACCATCAGCTGCTCATCTCAGCTTTCACCAGAGTTTGAGTAAGTTGCAGATGATTCTTCTGTCAAGAGCACTGAGGACAAATTGAAACTTTCCTTTTTTCAGGGCTGCACGTTAATCGCTTCTCAACGTGCCTGGAAATGATTGCGTGTCATGTTTCATTTCGGGCTGTCATTGAGTTTACTCAGTCCCCTTGCAAAGAGTCCTCCTGCGGCAATTCGATAGCTGTTGTGTGTGAGCGTGGGAAGAGAATCTGAGGGGCCTTCTCAAGAGCCCTGGACTGGGAGTGCTTTGCTGAAGCAATTGGATTGGTGTCCATCTGCACCAGTGTAAACTGGGATTGGGATTCACTCTGGTACCACAGGGAGAAATTATTCTGAAATTATAGAGGAAGGAGCAGCAGAGCAGTTGCTGCTGATGTGGAGCAAACTGATTGTGTTGGCTGAGAGATGAGGGACCCCAGAGAACAAGAACATTGGGTGGGCTCCTCGCATCTTCCTGGCAAGCTTGGTGCTTCAGGGAGTTCCACAGCCTACTCCTCATCCTAGCAAATCCCAGCACCCCCCAGCTGCTGCATCTTGCGGCTCTCTGAGCAGACTCTTAAAACTTTGTGCTGCCGGGGATGCACACCATCTGTTTGGGGAATCAGGGGAAAAACACGCAGTGAGGCACTAGGCACCTGGAAAAACCATGGCAGGACTGAGCAAAGCATGCCCAGGGCACTCTGTGCTGTGTTCCCTTTTCTGTCTGTAAAGGATTATCTCAGCTGCATCTCAGCTTTTCTCACTGTGGTTCTCCACGTTCTCTTATTTTCTCCACTTGCAAGTGGAGGTTAGGGCCACTTACTCCACTCTTCCCCCTTTCTCTGTATAGATTCATCCATTCCCTCCTTGGCCAATGGATTCTGAGCAATAAATCCCTGAGGGTCTCAGTGGTTTCAGGCTGGACACAGCCAGGATGGGGTGTGCTGGTGGAAGAAGTCCAAGCCTGGCACCAGTGGGTTACAGAAGAACCATTTCTATTGCAGAGCAGAGCAAGGCTTTGGGTCCTAATTTTCTATCCTCAGGTTTTCCAGTTTTTACCCAAGTCCACAGGGTTCTGTTTATTGTCACTGGAACATTTGCTGAAATTTTTATATTGATCAGGCTCAGAGTTGCAGAAAGCTACTGCAAACAAAACCCCACTGTCACGCTGACAGCGAGAACTCGCTTCTCAGGCAGCAGTAAAAGAGAGGTGACAGAGAAATGAGTGCACTGATCGTGCACCCATATATACAGACATAACTGCGTAATTACTGGTATCATTGAAGTGATAGGTATAAAGACCTAGTTAGCAATGGAGCGAGATCATTAGCATAAAAACTACAAGCACAAAAATGCGCTGAAATGACAAATACAAGGAAGCTGTATGAGATTTGCATTAAATTAGTGACTGTGAGATGCTATTTAAATGGCAGGTGACTAGAAAATTTCTTTCCCTTTTGGTGTAAGAGGCTGAAATGCTCATTTTCATGGTAAACAGTAACTACACATTGATTTCTAGCTTTAAAGCATCTCTGCAAATAGCACTCACAGTAAGTGGGGTTGGAGTCACAGAAATCAGAGGACTCGCTTGCCCTACGTGTCTCTGAAACTAAGCAGCACAGCTTGAATTTCTTTCATGCACTTGTTAAAAAAACTGCGGTGACAACAACAAGCAAACCAGCCACCTTGTGTCTGGGGGAGGTAAATCAATGTACACACAGTTCTTTGGGAAAGTGATCTGATGAATTATTTCAAACCAGAAACACGTGTGAGGAGGAGCATCAGGAGCTTGCAGCGAGCTGAACGTGCCCGCTGACTGCTCCATGTCACTTGGCAGCACCCTGTATTTCCACAGAGCAGAGGGATGGGATCGTATCGAACAGCTGGTGGATCAAGGTTTCTCCTGCAGCTTGCAGATCCCATTTTGGAAAGGCAGCCAAGTAAGATCCTAGGCTTGGATTAGTGCATAAGGGCCCCCAGGGCTCATCCGTGACCGTAAGAGGAAGCCTGCAGACTGCCAGGGTTCTCAGTGCCCCAGCAGAGTCTGCGACCCCCCCAGGTTTGGCACCATAGGGATTCCCAGCCTCTCACCTTTGCAGCCATTAAGGAAACCCCATGACCCTTGTTGTTGTTGCACCCCTGGGAGCCTGAAGTCACTGTTTTGTGATGGTGTCAACCGCACCAAGAAGAGCAGCTTTCTGGTAGGTAACAGCCTTGTTGTGAAAGTACAACTGAAAACCCTTGTTTTCCTGGCACCAGGTCTGAGGTCTGAGGTGCAGGATGGGGGATGCTGGTGAGGCTGCAGGAGGATGTGCAAGGCAGTGGCTGCTGCTGGGAGAGGGGAAGAAGGATAGAGTTCCTCCATGATCCTTAGCCCTGTCCCTCGGTACCAGTAAGGTTGGCGTGTCTTTTCTGGTGTGCAGCAGTCACACCCTCTCTTCTCATGGACACTCTAGGGACAAGTCTGTGCCCTGCAGCACACAGAGATGCCAAAACTTCAACAGCTTCGACCTTCAGATGCTGCAAGGCAGAACGATTGTGGACTTGCCAGCTCCCACCCGTGGCACAATGCTGTACATCTGCTAAGAGCTGCTCCCTTAAGACCACTGCCATGACTTCCCGAGGGGCAGAGGGCTGTTAGCCCCAAGGTGTTACTGCTGACCATGACCATCCTCTGTCCAGAATACAGACAAGCCCCAGCCTGAGAATTCATCACTGATACCTGAGATCACATGAAAACTGCAGGTCAGTCCATCAGTTAGAAGTTAATTCACACACAGTTAATGGTGCAGGTGTAAGGTAAACCAGTATAACCACTGAAGTCCCAGCTGGGTGTATCCCAGGCAGGCCCTGGCAGAGCAGCACACACACACCAGGGTTTGCAACCATCATGCTCAACTGCTATAATTAACCACCCGAACTTCCTGACACAGTGAGGCTTTAAGTGTGAGCTTCTGAAAAGTTTATCCTCTGACTGAATGAAGTCTTATCCCAACACATCTCTAAATGGTGCTATATTCAGAATGAAAAATGTCACTTCTTTCCCCAAACAGGCCCATCAGAAACTGGTCTCTAGGCAGTGGCACATTAGAGGAAAGGCTTTTCTTCTCTCTGGGTTTAGCTGATGGTCGCCGTTTGAGAAGTTGTTCAGGTTCAGTTCAACCATGTAATCTGCGGAGAATTGTTTGAATGGCTTAATGTCTCATGAATCAAAAGGAGAAATTCTACTCTTGGTAATTAAGATGGAATGGGTGATTATTCTTTCTCTGTCTGCAAGCTCACTTTCTGAAGAAGGAAGGAGAAGACTGAGCTTTCAGATGCCTTTACTCTTTTCACCACAGAAGCAATCCTCATTTGCACCCACAAATGTTTGCACACACTTGTTTGCGTCTCCCCTGGCAGGTGCAAAGTCCCTTTGAAAGCTGAGCCCACCTAATGAGAGCAAGAGAAGAGGAGCTGGTGCCGAGCAGAAAACATGCAGCAGTATCTTCCTTCTACAGGTTTCTCCAAGCACTTGACAAATTTTAAGATCAACAACAAGAAACGCTAAGGGGCAGGGAGCTGCTGTAAACCATTTTTAAACGGGGGACTTAAAATCAGCCCTGAAAGGCAAAAATTACTTAAGTCACTTGGCTGATGATGAGAGGGTGCAAATCAGAAGCCTGAATTCCCCAGCCGGCACAAAGCAGCTCTTCCAGCTAGTTACTCTCGACATGTCAGCGACACGATTGGCCGCGCTGGCATCTCTATTTATTTGCTCACTCTCTGTAACCTCCGCCTGCCAAACCGCACATCCGTTTGGGCTGCTGTCAGTCACACGCCGGTTTTGATTTTACTTGGCTCAAATCAAGGCTGGTGTTTTGACAGGAAGTGGGGGGAAGAGTAGCTGTCAGAGCGCTGAAGGTGAGAGAGAAAGGCAGAGGTCTAAGAGGAGGGGGGAGGAACGGGGTGTTTATTACCCATGAAAGCGATGCAGTGTCGTCACGGCAATGCAAGGAGCAGAGTGCGGTGAGAGCAGCACTGCGAGTTCTGGGGTGACGTGCTCATGCCAAGGAGGTGTGGAAGAGGTGGTGGGCTGGGCTTCAGACTACAGTGGTCAGGAGAGCTAAGAAGGAGGGCAAGGATGAATAACGTGAGAAGGCCGAGGAAAATCCCCCATCTTGTTCCCCTTGGCAAACCACTGCTCCGCAAGTTGAGGTCAGGGGACACAGGGGTGGTTGTGCGCCATGGCCAGAGCTGCTGTGGCACAGGGCACAGGGACCCCACAAACACAGCCTGGTTTGGGGGCACACGCTGAAATGTGAGGTGTTTGGGTGCTGAGGTGTGAACCAATGCACCAGTGTGCTGCGGGATGGTCATCGCTTCTTGGCAGGGAGAGCCACAGGAGGAATCTCATTTCACTGGGGTGACACCAGAGCCCCAGCTCCATGCTGGTGATGAGCAGCTTCCACAAGAGTTTTTATAAGCTGAACAAACCCCGTACAGATCTTGTGTTGGCTTTGGACTCAGATGACTTTTCTCCTAATCGGGATTTTTAAACCTGTGTAGAAATTATTTTGCCCACTCTTCAGAGACTTTGTAATTTCTCTTTGATTTGTTTCAATTCTGGAATGAGATTTTTTTTCCCCATTTCCTGTAAAATTCTGAGGAGACGCAATAGCTTTGGGGACTGCTCAAACCTTTTGGGTTTGATGACTGAAATGTCTACCGCCTGTTCTACTTTTTAAAACTGTATATCATTTTAATGCCATGGAAAAAAAAAGCTAAAATGAAAAATCGTTTCAAATGGAAAATCAAAACAGTCCCACTCTGTGGGGTTTTTTTTTTCAAATGAAGTGTGATTGAAGTCAACATGTTCCTGAGCAACATCTCACTCATCATAAAGTGGCACTTTCTGACAGAATGTTTTTTCGTGAAATGAGCACTCAGTCTGGGATTCCTGCATAACGGCATTAGGTGTGAGTACTTGGTGGATCTGAACTTAGAGAGAAGACGCAAATTATAACTGGCGTGGACCAATGACTATTCTTTTTTCCTGCGCTAAAACAAAATAACCTGTAATCATCCAGAGTAGCCGGAGTCTTCTGCACAATATCTTTGCCAACACAGCAGATACGATTAGAAAGCTGGAGCCGTCTCCTGAAAATAGGGGCAATGAACCAAACAATTGAACAAAAATAGATGCCCGTAAGAGCTAAGAGACTACGCATTTTTTGGTTCAATGGTCAAATGGAAAAAAAAGTACATTTTGTGTTAACCTGAATTGAAAATTTTTCAATTTTTCCAGTGAAGCAAAAGGTTGAAAAAATTAATAGCAGATTTCTTTTTATTTTAAGCTTTTCTTATTTTCTGTTCCATTTCTTTTTCAGCTACTTCTAGGAGAAGTCTCAGAGCCTATTTGGTCAATCCCAACCTACAGTTTTGTAGTGGAAAGAACAAGTTTTGCCTGAAAGTATTTTGTCCGTTGCCAAGTCGTATGAGGAAAGTCAGGCTGGACCTTCCGGAGGAGTATGAGCTGTGTTCAGAAAATAGGATTGGTTTGTCTCCCCCATCCTCAGTGGGACCACGTTATCTTCTGCCTTTGACACATGCTGGGGATCGTTCGCTTCCCAGGGTGTTCTTGCAGACAATTAGCTTGAGGACAGGACTCTTCATTCTGGTTACTGGAGTTCCCAGTGAGGTGGTTGGTTTTGGAAATGTCTCACAATGGAAAAAAACAAACCAGATGCCAGACCAGACACCAGGGAATTTGTTAGCACTCATTTGTGTGGGTTTTTTTCTCTGCAAAAGAAGCAAATTTAGTTCACCAAAACATTTGGTGTATCCATATTGATGTTTCTGAATCTTCCATGTTAAAATATTCTGAAGTATTTAGAAAGCCCAGCTTCAGTGTTCACAGAGCTCTTTCAAGTTTCCTTTCAGAAGTTATTTTACATTTACCTAATCTGTCATCAAAAGACTAGGAAGTAAAACAAAACATCTCTTTTCTACATCGCCATAAACCGTATTTAATTCAGAACTTTGAGTGCAGCAAACATGTAAAAGTGTTGATCAAACCCTTAAATAGGTTATGCGTCAGCTTTTTCTGAAGTAATGGAATCCGCAGCAAAACCTATTTTCCACCCAGATCTGGCCATGGGGACTGACAGGGTGAACTGAATGTTTGCTCATCCTAATCCCAATGCCTGAATCTACCTGCAGCCCAAACCAGGCTGCAAGGGATAAAGTGCAAGAAGCCCCAGGGAGTTCCTCTCCTCCAAATCCGGCTTCAAAGCCTCGCAGTTTTCCACCAGTGGTGGAAAACTCATTTTCAGTTTTAAGTCTAGATTTTCTTGCTATCCAAATAAATGCTCGAGCTTCCTGCAAACCCTGCCTGGCTTTGGTCGTGAGCGGCTCCATCTCCTTGTGAGGGCCAGGATGACTTCATGGGTCGTGGGAGATGGTGTGTCCCTCACACTTCTTGAAGGAGCGTTCAGGCAAGACACGAGGAGCTGCTGTTCAACAGTGATGTTCTGTGGCTGCTGGCATGCCCAGATGCCACTGGAAGAATGAACGGTGCCGATTTTTATACGAAAATGTGTTTCTCCAACAGACCTACTGAATGGCATTTGCCCAAATCCTCCCCCTCCCCCGATGTCTTTTCCAGCCCAACCCTCTGCTCTCCCCCGTAGCAATACGTGGTTTCCTAGCAGATGACTTCGTAACTACAATAGTTCACCTAGTACACAGCTCAGAGCCGAGTTTTATATTAAATGTTCTGTGTGGCAGGGAACGTAATAGCAGGCTGACTTTGTTGTAAAAGGGAAGAAACCACCTCCTTGACGTGCCTGTGGTGTCAGTGCTTTCTTTTCAGTAAATCAAGCTGTTATCTTTCGAAACGCCT
Organism: Buceros rhinoceros silvestris; assembly: GCF_000710305.1. Classification (NCBI taxonomy): domain Eukaryota; kingdom Metazoa; phylum Chordata; class Aves; order Bucerotiformes; family Bucerotidae; genus Buceros; species Buceros rhinoceros. The sequence goes on along the minus strand of NW_010410311.1, from coordinate 52,494 downwards.
CAGCACCCTCCCTCCCTAAGTCTTCCAAGCCTTCATCTTTTTGAACATGATGTTCCTTAAGGTACATAATTATCAGGAAGTTGCATACATAATTTAAACAGGGATCTTCTGATTCTGTGCCTCGGTGGGCTAGTGACATTTCCAAGGGAAAGGTAGCTGAACACCAGGGTAAAGCTTCCACTGTTGTTTGACAAGTTTAATGAGATCTTTATTGTTTGCAAAATAGCCTGACCTTAGCTTTACCCTTACCACCAAGGGGAAGGCGAAGAGATAGCTAGGTTATAACAACTCCACAAAATAAAACTAATAAAAACATAGAAAATGTACTTCAAGGGAATCTGTGGGACAGAGAAGCCCAAGGACTTGAGTGGTGGCTTACTCCAAGGCACTTGGAGTAGGGCAGGTTAGAAGTTTGGGCATAGCCTGGTAGATGGCTCTGGGCTCTGCTACTAGGTTGGGAATCATCTGTCCTAATTTAGATATCCAAAAATAAGGGATAAACTCCAAGCTAGTCACTCCAACCTCTCTCTATAGAGAGTGGAGAGGAACTGAGACCTCCAGTGATTGATTCATCTCCCCTAATATTAGTCAAAATACTTTCTGGAGTACTTGGGTCTGTGATGAAGTGGTGGTAAATACTATGTGTAGTTATACTCCAGTGTTTGCCCAAAAGTCTGGGCTCAAGCTAGTGTAAGAAATGAGGTCCAGGACTCCTTGGAAATGAAGGCCCAGGTTTCTTCTGGAATGAGAGATGGGCTTTCTTAGTAGTGAGGCTCTGGGTGAGGGATGGAGTCCAAAGATAGTAATGTGAGACCCAACAGTCAAGGCAACAAATGCCAGACTTGCTTGAAAATTGGCCCTACTAAGACTTGAGTCACTTAGCTGTTACACAATCAGGACCTGGCATCCAGCTTATCTTGACACTTACTCCAGAATTGCAACTTGAGCTCTGAAACCTGTGTGGCTGGACTCCAGAGGACTTCAGAACTTTTCAGGGTTTTGAGTGGTTCACCTGATTTCAGGCTTTACAGCCCAGTTTTGCACTTAATCCTGTCCTGAAGTGGCTTCTTCACACAACAGACATTTGGAAGGATTTTTAACTTGTGGCTTTGCAGACTGTTTCTTGTTTGTTTTGGTTTTGGAGAGGTTTCCTCTTTATAGTATTTAGCATTTAAATGGAAAATGGAAGGATGAGAAAAAGCAGTATTTTGGTATCTCACAAACCAGATGCCTGAAACAAATCATTGCTTCATGTCCAGCTATTAGTGAGCAGGGCTGGATAAAGAGACAGCGCAAAGCTTCTGAGTCCCTTCGCTGCTCAGAAGATGTTTCTGCGGAGCTTCGCAGCTTTTGTTGAGACCCACGGGAATGGGATAAAGTAGCAACAAGCAAGTCATTGCCCAGCAGGAGTCCTGAGAGCAGCAGAAGGTGTAGAAATGAGGAGGGGTGGAAGATGTGGGCTACACCTCCGCCAAAACAGGCGGTTTTGACCAAGATGCTGTACTTGCAGGGAAGCAGAGGGTGCCAGTCACCATCATTTGCCACGTCAGCTGAAGAGGTATCTGCCAAAACTGAAAGGGTAGGTTAGTCGCGTCTGCCCCGGGACCTGTTCTGGACCTGCTGTCATCTGAAGCGCTCGTTAGTGATACGGGTAGTGGAACAGAGATCAGGCTCATGAAGTTTGGGAGCTATGCGGTGATGGAGAGGGATCCAGATATGCCAGAGAACATAGTCTGTGTGCAAGGCAAACGTGACAAAGCGGAGAATCAAGCTGAAAAAAGTAGGATGTGATTGAATAAGGACAAGTATCAAGGCTGCACCTAGGAAAAGTAATCCATAACTGTGGGATGGAGAAACAGCTGGCTGGGCAGAAAAGGATGGGGAATTTGTAGCTGCTGTAAAGCCTCACGGGATTCAGGCATAGAAATAAGGCAAAGGTACAGGGAAGCATCTGTAGCACTATCACCACAGGGCACATGGATGATCCTTCCACCAATAAGGCCACATGTGCATCTGGTCTTTACTGCTTTAATAAATTTAAGAAAACTGTGTATGAGGGGGAAGACGTTCAGAGGACTGCAGTAGGGACTATCAGCAACCCTTAAAACATGGCGTAAACGGAACCGAATACATGGGAACTGTTTAGCCTGAAGAAGAGCTGGCAAGACAACAATCCTCAAAAGTGGAAAAGGCAAAGAATAAGGGAAGGATTTGTTCTTCATGTCCCTGGTGAACAAGCAAAGAAGAAATGGGCTCAAATTGCAGCAGAAGAGATTCAGATTAGCCGTTAGAAAGACGTTTAAAGCTGGTGGTGTGAAATGCTGGAGCTGATTGCCCAGGGAAGGTGCAGAGCTTCTGCTGCTGAAAGGCTTCAGGAGGTTACACAAATCCCTGTCAGGAGGGGTCTAGGCAGCATTTTCTGGCTTGAGGCAGAGGAAAGACCCACCGACTTCCTCAGACCCTTTCCTGCCCCTTTTTGTTATTGTTCCAGTTTTAAGTGTCTGATATTTTCCAGCTCAGCAGGACTCTTGGACAAAGCACTGCTGTCAGAAAATAAGTTCTTCTCTTATCAGAATGAGCGAGAAACCACGCTACTATCAGAATTTCAAATGTAATTTTACTCAGCAGTCAGCGCCCAAAACATCTGAGGCTTAAATATGAGTTCAAACCTTGTCAGTTTGGTTTTCAGAATTGCCATAAATGCAGATGTCCTCGTGTTGTAAACTGTCCAGTGGAAAGTAACCAGCTTTATTTAATGGGGGGCTCCGCCGCCCGGTTCACTCTACACGGTACAGTTCAGGTTCGACTCAAAGAAATAGAGGTTACCTACTTCTCATCTGAGCAGAGAGTGGAGCTGTACCTTCCTACTGAACTACTCGGCTTTTGTGGACATGAAAGGGATTTTTATTTTGGTTTTGAGATTTTTTTACGTCTCTGTTTAACATACAGAGAGCTTCAGTCTCTGTTTCCAGTTCCTGACTCTGGTACAAACCATTGAAAAAAATGTGGCCAAAGGTAGGAGCTCTCACAGCTTCAGAACTCTGTCAGTCTGTCCTGCAAGGGCTGTGAAACTCCAGGTGGGATAGGGCTCTCTCCCAAATATTCACACCTATGGAGACATGAAGAGTGGAGAGCTGAGAGCTTGTCCTGGTTTGAGCTAAAACCTCCTTGTTTTGGGAAATGGACAAATAGAATTATTCCATGCAGTACAATAACTCCGCATTTAATTGGTGAAGGGAGTCAGGTGAACGTAACGTTACGTCGGGAGCCTCCAAAAGCAGCAGGCCGGGGGTGGATCTTCCTCTTGGACTCCAGACAGCGTTACAGGGAGCCCTCCTGCGGCTCTGTTGCCCGGCTAGGCCCGACTAGGCCCGACCAGGCCCGAGACCTGAGGGCCTGCACCTCCAGAGATCGCTGAGGATTATGGACTGTGAACTATTCCTGCCGTGAGTCTCATCTGAAAATCGGGTGAAATATTCGGACTCCCGGCTGTTCCGTACAGGGAGGGGGTTTTTTTCCCTGCAGTTTTTTTTCCTTATGTTTTTTGCCCTGCAGTTTTTTTTCCTTGCGGCGCGGGGTTTCTCCCCGCCCCGTCTCACCACGAGAAGAGTTCTACTTTCTGTGTCTGCAGCTGCAGAGTCTGCACTCCCACCTCGCTGCTGTGTGTCTGCCAAGAGCACTGACCTGGAACAAGGCTGTTAAGAGCTTTGGTTATCTAAGTCCTCTCTTCTTCGTTTTTTTTCCCTTTCTCAGTTTGTGCATATGTATAGCAGTGTATAGTTGTGTGGTTTTATTGTTT